>NC_042623.1:155222024-155426281 GCF_901001135.1 Rhinatrema bivittatum
ATATTGTAAAGCATTAGAGAAGTCACTCCACTGTTTACTTTTTTCCACTGAGAAAACCAACCATTTAATCCTACTCTGTGTTAACTGTCTTTTAACCAGTTTGCAATCAACAAAAGTACATCGCCTCCTATTCTATGACTTTTTAGTTTCCTTAAAAGCCTGTCATGAGGGACTACCTTCTGAAAATCCTAATACATTACATCTACCAGTTCACCTTTATCCACATGTTTATTAACCCCTTCCAAAAGATTGGGTAAATGCATGCTGGCTGTGTTACATTAGGCCATGTCTTTCTATATGCTCTGTGATTTTGATCTTCAGAATAGTTTCCACTACTTTTCCTGGCACTGAAGTCAGGCTCACCAGTCTATAGTTTCCCAGATCACTGCTGGAGCTCTTTTTAAATATCGGGCTTAGATGGCCACTCTCAGTCTTCAAGCACAATGGCCGATTTTAAATTTATGGGCTGGATTTTACGCGCGCCGGGCCTATTTCAAAAAGGCACGGCGACGCGCGTAAAGCCCCGGGACGTGTGTAAATCCCAGGGCTCGCAAAAAGGGGTGGGACGTGGGTGGTTCGGGGCGGTCCAGGTGTGGGCCAGAGGCCTCTGACACAGTGGCTATTTGCTGCTGTATCAGAGATCGCATGCTGGCAGTCGGCCGGCGCGAGCAACTTCAGCCCCAGGGCTGAAGTAAGTTTTGAAATAAAAGAACAAAGAAGGAAAAGTAGGGGGGAAAGGGCAGGGGAGGTGGGTAGGGGTAAAGGGGTGGGGAAGTTCCCTCCGAGGCCGCTCCGATTTCGGAGTGGCCTGCGGGAGGGAATGGGGGAAGGCAGTGTGGCTCTGAGTGGGCTCGGCACGCGCAAGGTGCACAATTGTGCACCTGCTTGCGCACTCTGACCCCGATTTTTATAACATGCGCACGCCTGCGCATGCATGTTATAAAATCAGACATACATGTGTGCCCGCTGGGTAGTGTGCGCACATGTACGCCGCGTGCGCTTCTTTTAAAATCTACCCCTATATGAATAGATTTGAAATTTTATTTTTCAGTTCTTTTGGATTCCTGGGGTGTGTACATGATTCAAAGCGTGATGCTCGGACCCCACAGAAAAGGAGGACAAAAAGGTACCTGAGGCTCTGAAAAGCTGCCACCTCCTCATCCTGTTTAATTTAATCAGTGAGAAGGAGGAGATTTGGGGCAGGCAGGCAAGAGAGGGGCAATGAAGCAAGTGCCGTTTTACAGCCACCAATGCATTTTTTTTTTTTAGATGGTCTCTCTCCCCCATAGCAATTTGCCCCTGCCATCCCCACCCCCGTTCCAATGTCTGTGGTTGAAAATGTGGGATTTAAGCGGCTGCCACACCTCTTAGCACACAATTAGAAAATATTCTCCAGAGCTGCACTGAGCAGGCAGATGATCCATTTCACTAGCGACATCTGGACCATTCAGACCACAGCACATAGCTATTTCTCAGTGTTGGCACACTTCTGGCAACTGGACAAGTTAGGTCAGCAGGAGGGTGTAGCAGGGTATAGGTGGACCGTGCTGCATACCCAGGTGATTGATCCGAGACATAAGAATATAAGATTTGCCATACTGGATGAGATCAAAAGTCCATGAAGCCCACTGTTTCTAACAGTGGCAAATCAAGGTACCTTGCATAGTCCTAAAAGGTTGATAGATTCCATGTTGCTTATGCTAGGGATAAGCAGTGGATGTTCCCAAGCCCTCATTAATTATGGTTTATGGACTTTGCTTCCAGGAACTTGTCCAAAACGTTTTTAACAGCTTTCACTACATTGTCTGGCAACGAATTCCAGAGTTTAATTAGATGTTGAATAAAAAAATAGTTTTTTCCTATTTGTCTTAAATGTATCACCTAATAACTTCATTGAATATCTCCTGGTCTTTGTACTTTTTGAAAGAGTGAAAAAAAACCTGATTTGTATTTACCCTTTCCATTCCAATCACTGTTTTATAGACTTCTGTCATATCTCTGTCCGTTCTCTAAGCTGAACAGCCCTAACCTCTTCAGCCTTTCCTCATCGGGGAGCCGTTCCATCCTCTTTATCATTTTGGTTGCCCTTCTCTGAACCTTTTCTAATTCCACTATATCTTTTTTGAGATGCAGTGATCAGAATACGCACAATACTTAAGGTGCGGTCAAACCATGGTGTGATGTGGAGACATTATGATATTCTTTGTTTTATTCTGCATTCCTTTCCTAATCATTTCTACATTATATTTGCTTTCTTGGCCACAGCCGCACACTAAACAGAGGATTTCAGCATATTATCACACAATGATGCCTAGATCTATATCATAGCGGTGATAAAGGAGATGCAAGAAGGCTGGCAGCTAGGCTTAAAACTGTTCCTATTTTTCCTTACAGATGGTAGCAGAAACATGATCAGGGTTAGTGTACTTTTATTTACAGTGCACATGAAATCACAGCATATTTGCTTACCTTCAGCAATATCATAGTAACCATCACCACTCACATACAAGATTCCTCTTTAGGCCAGCAATTTGACAGGAGCTACCTTCTCTTGGAAAAATTCACCTTTAGGTCAGCAGTGTATTTAGAGATGTGCAAAGCCTGGGCTTCGTTTTTGGCCCGCCGTAGGAAATTTCGTATTTCCCGCGGCTCGGGCCTTTGTAATTCGAGGGACCCGAATTTCAGTTTAGTGCGCACTAAGCCGAAAACCGGGAGTTAGCACGCAATAAGCCGAAGACTGAGTTTTCCCGAAATTTCAAGAAAATTTGGTTTGGTTTTCGGGTTCCCGAACCAGGACGAATTAGGCAATTTTGTTGAAATTGCCTAATTTGTCCTAAACGATTGCACATCCCTAGTGTATATAGAACAAATTTGCTTTTGGAGAACTGGGCCTTCTCTGCTGATCCTAGCTGGATCCTGCCCACAGTCCCACCTATGGAAATCTCTCCTTTTTTTTTTTCTCTGAGCAAAGGTTAAAAAGAAGCAAAATCCTGCTTTTCCAGCTCCCTTTTTTTTCTCTCACTCAAGCAAAGCTAATCTCCTTAGCCTGTTTACACTCTTACGGCTGTCCCTACAGCCATGCCCATTAAACCAATTTTCTCTCTGTACTGAAAAAATGTGTAAACTATTTAGTTTTGTGGTCCTCTCTGAGCCTTTACAGTCCTCAGTGCTCTGTGCACTCTGTGCATTCTTGTGCTCAGAAGCAATTTAGAGCCACAGGTTCTCTTTTCAACTGTCTGTGTTGAAATAGAAAGATTTGGCAGCTATTTTGCTTCTCTGTGTTCCCTGAGCCACAGCCATCTGAATTTTTCCTTGCTCTTGTGCACATTTCTAAGAGCACTTCCTTACCTCCAAACTTCTTGTTAGGCCACACACACAACAAATTTTTTTTTTCTTCTCTACTTTCTTTTCTTTTTTCCCCTGGAAACTTTAATTTCTCTCTGTGCTCAGCTTAGAGAGAAATCCCCAAACTGACACTGCAGAAATTGTTAAAATGTCCCATATTACTTTTCCCAAAATCCTGATATCAGAATATAACTACTCACAGGCCCCATTTGTTTCCAGCAAACTCTTAAAGTGGCTGAATGACGTGACCAAAAAATCTGACATGAAACCATAACTTCCTCTTTATGTGGTTTTATTGCATAAAGTACAGCTGTAACAGTAAGATCTAAAAAGTCAGTTTGCTCCTCACATCTTACATAGCAACTCATTATATATTCTTAATTTTTCATTACACACATACACAGCCAATCAATACATTATTCTTTTGATTACCCATTTCCTTGCATTATATTCTCATGACATCATCATCTCATAGAGCCAGTCATAGATGGGATTTATTCCTTCATTCAAAGATATACTGATTAGTAATTAGTATGATGTAAGCTATAAGATGTCCCTTTCCTCCATCGTGAGTCCTATCCAGCATTTTAGATCCCAGGACAAGCTTTCCTTTAGTCCTCCATCTTAGATCGAGGATCATGCAATTTTTTTCACTCATTCAACTGGAAAACATGTTTAACTCCTACAAAAAGAGGAACAATTGGAGTTTCATTTATGATTAATTATCCAGGTGTGGGCTTAAAATAATTCTTGCTTTCAGACAGTTATGACTTATTCATTTCTTAATCAGATAATAAGACTTTAACACATTCAAAAACAAATTGCTTAGCTCTGCTTTTTGTTCCACAGTAATACTCTTTTCAGAACTGGCCTAATAATGAAGGCCCTAAGACATCAAGTATGTCTTTTCTATTTTAATTCCACTGAATAATATGTGGCATGGTAAATGAGTGGTCAAAGCTTCTTTGTACTGTGATTACTACTGAAGGTAAGCAGATATGCTGTGATTTCATATGCTCTGGAAATAAAAGTACTCAATCACTATTCAGATACAGAATTCCCCTTTAGGCCAGCAATGTGACAAGAGCTGCCTTTTCCTGGAAATCAATTTACCTTTAGGACAGCAATTACAGGAGCTGTCTTTTCCTGGAGACCTGGGCCTGTTCTGCTGATTCCAGTTGGGCTCTGCCTCTTAACTTCCCCAGCTGGGTCCCATCCACAGGACTCTTCCTGTCCTGCAGGGTCCTGCCCACAAGGCTCTCTCCCTGTGAGAGGATTTAAGGTGGACTAGGCATCTAGCCTGGTCCTATACAGGTTAAGGAGGGCTAGTAACGCCACTCCTTATATGGAGCATGAAGAGAAGCAGCTCCATAAAAGAAAGAATCAGTAGGGTCACCTCTGTACCAGCTTATTTAGGATGTAATCTCCAAGTGCAGTTCTACCTATTTGATGATTCTGCAGTTAGTGGAAGAATAGACACCTCTTCATGAGCTGGCTGTGGATACAGTCGTGCTCACCTTCTGGGCAATCAAGTGGTACAAGTCCTGAAGTCATTTAAGGATGCCATGGAGGATCTGAGTTCAACACCAGCCACTCTGGTGAGGTCATCCCTGGAAGAGAAGTTGCAGGTTTCCGGCAGAAATAGGGTCTCACTCCAGAGATATTGTTGCTCATGACCTCTTTGCAGCTGCATCTCTAAAATTGTCTCAAACCCATTAGCCAACAGGATATATACATTCTGGCTAACCTGTACAACCCATGGAAGAAAGGAGTATTGCCCTCCAGTCCAAATACCTGACTTACTGGGAGGAGAAACAGGTGGCTAAGTCTCAGGAATAGGAATGCTAGAGGCAGAATGGCGGCAGAGATGCAATAGAGGAAAGAGTGGACTCTCCATTCAAAACTATCAAATCTGCAGCACCTTGTCAGCTACCAATTCCTCCAACAATCTTGTGGCCACCGCAGAATGGCTTCTCCTGTCGCAGGCCATAGCTTCTGAGTTAGCAACAGAGACCAGTATTACTCTCCTCTAAGCAAAGGAGACTTCTTTACAAATTGCAGTAATATGCTAACTTAGAGAGGAATACTGGGACAGAAGGCCATGGTCTGGCCAGATCTCACGTGGCTCAGCATTTCCTTTTATGCTCCGAAATCTGCATTCTTAGTAAATTTTCTATGACACGGAACATTGTGGGTCCACATTGTTCATGGCTGGCACCAGATGTGGTGGAAAAGTTGGTCTTTATTAAGATAAACCTTCTGTTTAGTTTGCCTGAATTTCTATAGGAGTGGCAGAAGAACACTCTTATACTGAATCATTGCCCTCAGGTTTTGCACTCAGCAACTTGCTATACTGTTTCCTTTTACTACCCTTACTGCTGCTGCCCAACCTGCTTTTCATGCCCAACCAACACAAAAAAGGAAAAGACAAACCACTTTTCTCCATTCCCCATTCTGAATGCTTTGGGATCTTGGCACAATTGTTGCTGCTCCTTGTACACTGCATCTCTCATAGTTCAGTGTCTTGCTGAGTAGCTGTATCACTGAATTACATTGCACTATGTGCCTTAGGGGTTTGATTCCACTCTTGTTTCTGCCTTACCCCACGTTTAGTGTCTTGGAGTGTTGATTCTACTCTTTGCTGCCCTGTTCTGTGTTCCTTAGGAAGTTGATGCCGGATTTGTTAGTGCTGTTTGCCCTATTTTTTCATGTCTTGGGTCTTCAGGCCACTACTGTTGGTGCCCTTTGCCCCTTTATTGATGGCTTGGGCTTTTCTTTGCATTGTCTGTGCTGTTTTGTTTCTCTCACAGTATTCTGGAATACTACTGACATTGTTTATGTCCTTTACCCTTTTGGTGGCTTGGTTCTTCATGCCACTTTTGATGGCCGTTGCCCCTCATGTAGTGCTTTGGGGCTTTCATGATATTGTTCCTTCTGCTTTGACTCTCTCACGATGCCTTTGGCTATTCATGATACTGTTCATTGTTCTTCCCTCCCTCTGATCATGGCTTAGGCTATTCATGACACTGATATTTTTCTCTACTCATTGTGGCTTGGAGTGTTGTTCTTTCACCTGCTGATGTCTGCCTGCCTGCAAGTTTTATTAATCTGAGATAGAAAACCCCAAAGATAGAGTTCAAAATAGGATGGATTGCTACTAGGGATGTGCATCATTTTTTTGACGGATTAAAATATCTTATGATATTTTCTAATCTGTCAAGTATCGGGGGTCCCCGAAAATGATAGGAAAACCCCACAAAACTTTGTGTGGTTTTCTTATCATTTTTGGGGGTGAGGGAAGAAAGGGCACACAGAACCCCCCCAAATCCACCCCATTAGCTCTAATCCCCACCCTCCCGATCCCCCAAAATCTTTCCTAAAGTACCTGGTGGTCCAGTGGGGGTCCCTGGAGCGATCTCCTGCTCTCGGGCGTCGGCTACCATTAATCAAAATGGCACAGATGGCCCTTTGCCCTTACCATGTGACAAGGGCTATTGGTGCCATTTGGCCGGCCTCTGTCACATGGTAGAAGCAATAGATGGCCCGCGCCATTTTTTAAGATGGTGCCGGTCATCTATAACAAGCAATGAGATATAAATTTGATTGAAGCAATAGCAGCGTTTTTGACGAATCATTGACGGAGTTTGAACATTTAAGTTTAATTAGACGGGTTAAGTTGCACAATATTCACAAAGAGAAGGGCTACCAAAATGATAAGGGGAATGGAACAACTCCCCTATGAGGAAAGACTAAAGAGGGTTAGGACTTTTCAGCTTGGAGAAGAGACGACTGAGGGGGGATATGATAGAGGTGTTTAAAATCATGAGAGGTCTAGAACAGGTAGATGTGAATCGGTTATTTACTCTTCGGATAGTAGAAAGACTAGGGGGCACTCCATGAAGTTAGCATGGGGCACATTTAAAACTAATCGGAGAAAGTTCTTTTTTACTCAACGCACAATTAAACTCTGGAATTTGTTGCCAGAGAATGTGGTTAGTGCAGTTAGTATAGCTGTGTTTAAAAAGGATTGGATAAGTTCTTGGAGGAGAAGTCCATTACCTGCTATTAAGTTCACTTAGAGAATAGCACTGCCATTAGCAATGGTAACATGGAATAGACTTAGTTTTTGGGTACTTGCCAGGTTCTTATGGCCTGGATTGGCCACTGTTGGACGGACTGTGGACCCTTGGTCTGACCCAGTATGGCATTTTCTTATGTTCTTTCTTAGAATATTTATGAAAAGATTTGTGTTCACATGAAAAAAGTGACAATCAAAAAAATAACAAAAACAAATTACAGGTAGGAGGGAGGTTGGTTCATGATTACTATTAAAAATATACTGCATACAAGGCCATGGTGGCATGCTGCAGATGATGTATGAAATCTTCCTCTCCCTACTTTAATATTTTTGTGAAATGGTGGGGGGAAAAAAAAACTTTTTGAAGTGGTGGGGAATATAGAGTTGTAATTCATCCCTAATAATAGCATAATAGCTAAATATAACAGTATGTCTATTCATTGCATAATTTATGAAACTTAAAAGGGTAATTATCAAAGAACTCCATGCAATCCCCTTATACACATGTATATGGCCATGTGGAGATCTACTACAGAATTTATAACCTGTGCATTTGAGGTTTATGCAGGTTGTAAAATACACTATACCTACCCCCAACATGTGTTTATGTTTGGTTACATGTGAATATCTTCAAAGCACTGAAAGTGAGTACTTTTCCTACTTATAAATGTACATATTTTATGTGCAAAAAAATATAACTTGCTTGTGTAAAACCCTGATTCATATGCAGAAGTAAATATGTTGTTAAATATGCGTGTGTTATTGAAATCACCAGTTTGCCGATACTTCCACCAGTTTACCCAGTCGTTTACAAGATTATTGAAACTCTCCTATTTTCACTGTGAACTCCCCCCACCCCAGTTCATCCAGACCTCCCACCCAATAATAGCAGACAACAGATGAGTATGATATTAATTGTGCTAGATAATTAGTAAGTGTAAAATTGTGAAAATAAGTTGCTTAATGTATTCAAGTAAGTTTCTTACCAAATAGCAACATGTGCATTCTTCTTGATCCCGCTCCAGAACATCCCTGGACTGCCCGTTTTCTGCGCAGGTAAATATATGTGCAAAACTAAAAATATGCTTGCAGTTTTGTATTTATAAATTACCATGTATGCCAGTTCAAGTTACTTATATGTATATATGCTAATTTACATGCATAACACTTTGGAAAATGAACTCATAAATGTACATGTGGGGCCCCTGTGAAGGTGTAGCCTTGTAGAAATCCTATGCATTTAGAGAAGGAGAGAGGAACATAACATCTATGCCACAGCACCCCTATGTGAGACTACCGCAAAGGTTGTTTCCTGTGTCTATCTAAGACAGAGTTCCCTAGAAGAGTTGTAGATTTTTGTGTTGAAAGTCTACGGAAGAGGTGTTTCTTTTCAGTTCTCTTCTCCTGGAGAAGTTCTCTTCCCAATTCAGTGGAACAAGGATTTGTGGTTAGAGAAGACACTTCATTTTGGAGCTTCAGTTGAAAAGAAGCTTTTCCACCCTTCCTTTCTAAATTTTGTTTGGGAACACATCCCATCTGATTCACTCAGCCCAAGAGATTCAGTGCCAACACAGCACAATAATGTTGAAGAAGGTGAGTATACCCATCCAGTGTCCAATGGAAGCAGGACAACAAATGGTACCCTCAAGGTGATAACAAGAACAAGATATGTGATAAAAGAGTAAGACTTCAATCTCAGGAAGAAATTATCCCATATCATGAGGTGAATTTTCAATATGCTGACTGAGCTGATATATTCATGGATATTCAAGTACAGTCCCTCAACATGGTCATATTTTGCCAATGGGTCTGCGTAGGGAAGGACCCACAATATAGATTCTAAATAAAGCCAAATTGAAAATACATTAGAAATGTTAATTTAACAGAACAGTAACTAATGATAGCTAATACAGCATCAGAAATGTCAACAAACTAGCATAGACCAATGAAAGGAATCACTTAGTTTACAGTGGGTTCTCAAGGACAATTCTAGAGAAGGGCATTCTGTTAAGATAAAAACACAACTTAAAGAACCTATATATTTAAATATACTCCTCAGGTGAACTACACTGACCTAGCCCAAAGGATATTTCAAAATAAGGGCCAGATTTTAAAAGGGTTATGAGCATAAGGTACGCGCATAACCCTTTTAAACTCCCCTGCGTGCGCCGAGCCTATTTTGCATAGGCTCGGCGGCGTGCGCAAGCCCTGGGACGCGCGTAAGTCCCAGGCTTTGCAAGGGAGGCATGTCGGGGGCGTGTGGGTGGGTGGTGCGAATTTTGGGGCGTTCCGGGGGGGCGTGTCGGGGCATGGCGCTGGCCCGGGGCGTGGTCGAGGCCTCCTGACCAACCCCGGGTTGGGTGATGGCGCGCCAGCAGCCCGCTGGCGCACGCCAGAGTTATGCCTGCCAGAGGGCATAACTTTAACAACAAAGGTAGGGGGGAAGGCTTAGATAGGGCCGGGGGGGGGGTGTAAGGGAGGGGAAGGTGTGGGGGGGTAGAAGGAAAGTTCCCTCCGAGGCCGCTCCGATTTTGGGAGCGGCCTCGGAGGGAACGGGCAGCACGCGCAGGGTTCAGTGCGCTCAAGTTGCACAAATGTGCACCCCCTTGTGTGCGCCGACCCCCGGATTTTATAAGATACGCGCGGCTATGTGCGTATCGTATAAAATCTGGCGTACTTTTGTTCGTGCCTAGTGCGTGAACAAACAAGTACGCGCGTGCGTAGATTTATAAAATCTACCCTAAGTGTCTAAACAAATAAGCCACCAAGAGTCTAGGTGGTACAGTTGTGCAAAAAGTGTATTATCTAAAAAAAAAAACCAAAAACAGTCCATAGGCATAGGGTAAAACACTATTTGTCAGCTAGAGACCGAAAAATAAAACAAAACATACCTTGGAGATACTGTTAAAGAGGCACTGTGGCATCAGGCCAAGGACCGGACTTGTACAGCAAAATACAGTGAAGAATTTAAACCCCAAGAAAGGGTGCTAAAGTTGTCAGCCAATCAGGGCAGATCACATGGCTGACAATAGCCAGCATATGTATGATATCATTATAAGTCTGGACAGTTAAGTTCTGTGAGCTCTCTCATAATTAGTATCAAAGTAACAGATTTGCAGGCATTAGCAGTTATTTTAGCAGTTGTTTTATATGAAACATTCTGAATATATTAGAGACTCATTAATACCGTAAATCACTTGCAACTTGACTTGTACGTATCAAAAATATTCATCCTAACAAACAGGGTTTCATTCTGCATTTTGCCTTGTGTTTCAGAAAATCCTAAATACAGAATGTTTGCTATGTCTAGTTTAAATGAGAGAAGAAGTAAAACATGTAGGACCTGATTTTAGAAAGCATTTACAACACTTTAAAATTAGGTTTTAAATGTATAAATGCACTTTAGTCGAGTAAGTGGGCTTTTTAAAATTTGCTGCAATCTATGGAATTGAATTGTTCATAGGATTTTACTAACCTAAGTGAAAATTTACTCAAGTAAGCAGCTTTTGAAAATTGCTCCAATAGTACTTGCACTTACCCATGTAAATCCTTTTGAAAAATTCCCTCCACATTGTACAAGGTAGTGGCTGAAACCAAAAGTAGATATGATATTCTCAGTAAGAAGAAATGCCATACAAACAGAAATTTTTGTTGAAATTCATGTACTAATTCAGACTCAGTTGTAGAAGCATTACATTCGTGAAAGAAAAGCCATGACTGCTGTGGAGAATAAGCTGTGTAATGATGTTTTGTTTTCTTTTGGTGTATTAACACTAGGGAGTGGCTGAGCATCATGTTGTACAGTCTAATCAACTCCATAGCATGGGCAGTTCCTAATTCCCTGCTGTTAACCAAACCTTTCTGGGCCATTGTAATAACTTGGCTGCTCTCCAAAAGCTAGTTTAAAAGATCCGCTGTTCAGACATGTCATTTATAGAAGAGGGACTGTTTGGTCAGCTGTGTTTGGCTATTGTGGATACAACACCAACTGCTGTGTTAAGCATAGTTAAAGCATATGTGAAACAGCTTGCATAAAATGGTCCTCTGGCACAGACATCATGGTGTCTGCTGTTTATTTGATCTTTTTTTTATAAAATGCTTAGTGTCATTGTTCATCACTTTGTGCAGTTTGTAAATTGAAAATGAATCCGAACATTTACCAACGGATATATATTTTTTGGTATGATTTACTGAATGCAGAATGCATCAGATTGATGGCACTGTAAAATATGAGCCTCTATTTATTGACAGCATAGGTTGGGGTGGCAAACTCTGGTCATCTATAGCCACAAAATGGCCAGATTTTCAGGATATCTTTAATGAATATGCATGAGATAGATTTGCATGCACTGCCTCCATTATATGAAAAGTAGACCTATTTGTGGCTTTTGAGGACTGGAGTTGGTCACCCCTGGCATACAGTCTACACCAGTTTGACCACCTCCTTCCTGCTTAGCCAATAGGTCTACACTGTCTGAAAGCAGTACCTCATGATTAGAGACTAGACAAGATTCCCAACTAATACAAGGGTCAAGGAGGTAAATTAAAATGTTGTGTTATCAGTAGGTTAATGAACTGTTCAGCATGAATTTATCTGTGATGCAGCTCATTAATATTTTAAACATATTAGCTGGGATTAACTTGGCCAAAAGTCCCTGGGGGTCCACCGGGGGTCCGGGAGCGATCTCCTGCACTCGTGCCATCGGGTGACAGGAACCAGAATGGCGCCGATAGCTTTGCCCTTACTATGTCACAGGGGCTACGGTGCCATTTGTCAGCCCCTGTCACATGGCAGGAGCACAAGATGGCACCAATGGCCATGTGACAGGGGCTGACCAATGGCACCGGTAGCCCCTGTGGACATTGTAGGGCAAAGGCTATCAGTGCCATTTTGAACTGGTACCGAGAGTGTGAGTGCTCCCGGACCCCCCGCTGGACCACCAGGGAGTTTTGGTAAGTCTTGGGGTGGTCAGGAGGGTGGGGGGTTGTAGTAAATTTAATTTTAGACGGGTAACGAATAGGATTAGACGTATAACCGTATTGGGATGCCATACGGACGTATGCAACGTATTTGCCCCCTGACAAATACGTATCCCGAATGCAACGTATGGCGTCCCTCTGCACATCCCTAATAGCTATAATTTTCATGGGAATCATTCTATTGGAGTTTGCTTTCTTTGGTGCTGCTGCACACTGAACAGAAGATTTCAACATAGTATCAACGATGATGTCTAGATCCTTTTGCTGATTGCTGACATCTAATGTGGAAATCTTGCATTGTGTAGCCATAATTTGGGTTACTCTACCCTAAGTGCACCACTTTGCATTTCTCCACATTAATTCCATTTGCATGACCACATCGCCCAGTTTTGCAAGGCCCTCTTGCAATTTCTCATTATCCTCTTGTGATTTAACAACTTTGAATGATTTTGTTGTCATCAGCAAATATGATCACCTCCAAGTTTAAAAAAGTTCCGAAAGTTAATAAAAAATAGCCAGCTAGAAATGTAATAATGAATGCAACTGGGTTTTATAATTGCATTGTTATAGTTCTTTATTGCGGGCATAATTCCTCCATTGTGGTCAAATTATTATTTTGAACTTTAGACTTTTCCAATTATTAGTACAGTATTCTGTTTTGCCTCTTTGGCTGTAGCCTGTGCTCCAATGAGCCTTGTTTGATAGGATTTCTGTCTCTCTCATATTTGTCCCTTGCATTGCTGCTTAGGTCTAGTCCAGACTTTCCTTGCCAACTTGCCTTGGCCATTCATGCAACCATATACTTATTATCTTTCCATCTCAGCTGTCCAAATCATTAATAGTACAGACTTTCTGGCTCTAAACAGCTTACTTTGCCTTGGTTTTCTGTATGGGGTTTCAGTGGGCATTTCAGGATGGCAGATGGGTTATAAGTTTTTTAATAGAAGCATTTATGAAGTAATGACTAAGGAAGCAGAGAGGGACTGTTACAGTTGCATTGAACTGTCTTAGAGTAAGATTACTAATACTTTTTTCCCATTCTGTGTCCATGGGGGAAAAGTTTAGTAAACAAGGCCCTTTGTCTCTGAGTTCTTTACAAGTTAATTCAGACTGAAGTTGGAAAATATGAGCACAGATAGGTGAAAACATAGTATATGATCAAATTCCTTATAGACTTATAAACATTATCATAACTAGGGATGTGCATTTGTTTAAAACGAAAGTGGAGAACATGATGAATAAGGCTAATTAGTTTCATTTGGAGGGCCCCAAATTGCTGTACAATTGCCGTACATCAAAATGCCACCGTCGTCTGGGTTGCATTTTGATGTACCCCATCAGACGCCATCATTGTGCTTCAGAGCGAATGAAGGACGCATGAAGAGGAGCTCCCAGGTCTGGGTTCCGAGGCCTGAGCCCGGGCCAGGGTCTGGGCCGAGGCTCAGAATCAGGCTTCTTGCCGAGGCCCTGACTTTGGGCCTAGGTCCAGGCCTAGGCCCTGGCATTGGGACCTGGCTCCAGGTCAGGTTGTGGCATCAGGCCTGGATCTGGTCGAGGGAGAGGCCTTGGCATTGGGACCCCGGTCTCTGGGTCGGGTTGCAGCATTGGGTCTGGGTCCAGCCGAGATTCTGGTGTCGGGATATGGCCTCCGGGCTGGCCACGGTGTCAAGCCTGGGTCCGGACTCTGGCCTAGGTCGAGGCCCAGGTGTTGGGCCTAGGACTAGACTGCAAACCTTAGCCTTGTTTAGGCCAAGGCCACAGCAATCTACTGCAGCCTCAGCCTTTGCATGTATGAGGTTTTGGCCTAGTCCGAGCTGAGGGATCACTACCGGACCGGTTAAGTGGGGGCAGGGGAAGATCCTGGAACTGGCATTTTCCGGGAGGATGGGAAGGAGGGCTCATTTTCATTTTTTGCCTGTTTTTTTTAATTGCTTGCTTGCTTTTTTTTATGTGAATGAAATTAATCAAGCAATCCATGAACCAAATTCGTGGGAAAAAATCCTCCCGAAAACGAACCGAAAACGAAAATGAATTTTTTTTTTCCCTGCACATCCCTAGTTGTCACTGGAAATGATTTTTTTGAAGGGGTGAACCCAAAGTTAATATGGTTAGGCAGTAGGCGTACATGACTAGGCCCTACTAGTTGTACCTCTATCAATAAATAATGCCTTAGTGTGCCTTGACAATGGATATCTAAGGAGTTTGCAATAGCCATCATGTATCATGAGTGACACTTTAAAATATTTTAATTCATTTATAAATACTTACCAACATTAAAAATGCCAGTTTGCATCCACCCAAGAGTCTAAAAGATATAAACATGAAATCGCCAACTTGTTACAAGTCATCTGTGACCTATCATTTAAAGCGGCCACAAATCCTGAAGAATGGAAGTTGGCTAATGCGACGCTGATTTTTAAAAAGGTTTCCAGGGGTGATTTGGGAAACTATAGATGGATGAGCCTGTCATCAGTGATGGGCAAAATGGTAGAAGCCATTCTTAAAAATAAAATCACTGGCTGTATATATAAACATGGCTGTTGTACACCACTTTCGACAACTAATTTTGGCTGGGAAAGCAGTTGTAAATTATTTAAAATTAATAAACAAATGGAGAAGAGTTCACATAGTTTTGGTAAGGGGAAGTTTTGTCAGCAACATTTTAGAATTTTTTGAGGGTATAAATAAACATGTAGATAAAGGTGAGCCAGTTGATATAGTGTATTTGGATTTTCAGAAGGCATTTGACAAAGTCCCCTATGAGAGACTCCTCAGGAAATTAGTCATTTACAGGCATATCTGGGTGTGCATCCCCGAATTGATACCAACATCGGGCTTTTCAAATTAACATTTAAGATAATATCTTCAGAACACTGTTTAATCATGGCTGCTGAGATAGAACTTATTTCCACTGTATATGGACCTGCATGTGCATTTAATAATTTTGGAAAAAAGCGTTTTGATATATTTCTCAGTGTGCAGGTCAGTCTTTTCATTTGGATGCTAAATTAATTTTTTTTAGACATGATTGATAATTACAGTGTGCAGGACATTGATCTTTACTTCTTCTTACAGAAATCCTGTTTATGATTAAGAAATGCATTTGGGATCCTCCAACTTTAATTATGTGGCACATACAAATGCATAACCTTTTCAGTACAGAAAAGCTATCTGTGTGTAAGAGTTTTAAATGTTTTTGGAGTATATTTCTCAACTCTATTTTACCTCCTGTGATGTGCGGTGGTTAACTCTTTGAAAATCTGACCGGTTGCTATACTTATGGTTAATCCATGGGTAGAGGGGGAGGGAGGGTATAGGAGCCATGTTTCAACTAGATTTTATCTTATTCCATTGGTACGGATTTCTGGCTTTTGTTATTGATTATATTTTTTGTAACTTTGAAATAATTTATTGTTAGGATGTTTATGACTTGTTTTTTTCAATAAACAGATGTTTTCATAAAAGAGGTTTAGATAAGTTACTAGAGGAAAAGTCAATAACACATTATTAGCTAGGTAGGCTAAAGAAAGCTATTGTTAGCCCTGGGAGTGACTAACAAGAATTAAATCTATTTATGGGATCTGCCAGGTGCTTGTGACCTGGATTGGCCACTGTCAGAGAAAGGATGCTGGGCTCAATGGAATTTAGTTTGACCCACCATGGCAATTCTTATATTCTTAATACTAATAATGCTATATATTTTACAAAAGGTGTTAAAAGATACCACATTAGGAGTCCTGAATATATTCTTAAATATGATAATCCAATAGAGTAGCAGAATATGAGTATCCTTGATGATCTGTCTCAAGCATGAGTATATAGCAAGGTTTCACATGTGAAATTCTGCGGCCACTACTGTACCTGGGATTTTAATAGATAATTTGAGTAGTCCTGGGGTCACTTGAATAAAGGATGTAATAATGAAGTATACTGGAGTTCACAGCAGGCAACAAATCACTTAATTAATATACTAGAATGATATAGGTTCAATAATGAGATGGGGAAAAGCTTTTATTTTCATTGGCATATCTCTGACTTGTGAGTGGACTATTGCTAGCATAATAAATCTTTCATATTATAAAATCCATTTTCTTCCTTATCTTGTAAGATTGCTTGTACATGAAATATAGGTCAGGCATTTCTTTCAACCAGACTGTGGGGAACCCACATTGATTTTCCCAGTAAACTACTTCTTTCAGATCATTTTCAAATCATGATCATCCAGCTGTCTCAGATCCAAGGGGATATAGAATTAATAAGATTAAAAAAATATACCGACCTTTAACTTTCTATGTCTTGTATTTAAAGCAGTGGCATTCTTCAGTTCTCTGGCATGGCTTTCTAAACTCAGGAACATAGATCTATCATCCTTTTGTTAATGGTGAAAATGCTGATTTTGCCAGATCCAATGATTTTCTGTTAAAGGTTCACTGTAAACTTTGAATTTGAAAATCTCTGAAGTAAAATCTTGTTTTTCCAAGGTTATATATTTCTATATTTTTGATTTCTGATATGCCATACTGGGTCAAACCAATGGTCAATCAAGCTCAGTATCATGGCCAATCCAAGTCACAAGTACCTGGCAAGTACCCAAACATTAAATAGATCCCAAGCTACTATTCCTTATTGATTGATAGCAGTTATAGAGTGGGAGCTTGACAGAGGTGATAGAGATACTATTGCACTTGTCTAGCAATACTGCTTTGTCCATCTGACAAATCCTCTTCTATCCAACTGTCTCTTTGCCATACTCAATTTCCTCCTCAAACTTCCTTCACATCCCTCCCCTACCTTCATTCTCTACCTAGATTAAGGATGAGTTCTCAGCTAGGTCATCTCTACCTCCCTCTTCCCCATTTCTTTCCTCTACCCTTCCCCTGGCCTCTGCCACTCTCTTCTCCTTTTCTGAAGTATGAATGAAACTGCTCATCTTCTGTTCGCCTCCTAACCTACTGCTTGTTCCTCTGACCCAATTCCAATTCAGCTCTGACTCTACTGCAGTCATCAATATGTCACATCCTCAATCTATCACTTTCTACTGCTATTATTCCTGCTGTCTTCAGTCATGCTATGATCACACCACTCCTCAAACTCACACTAAACCCTACATTTCCTGCCAAGTATCACCCCATCTTCCTCCTTTTTTATTCTAACCACTTGAATGCTCTGTTTTCCACCACTGTCTTGACTTTCTTTCATATGAAGCCATTCTTGATCCACTCCAGTCTGGATTTTGCCCTCTACGTTTGACAGAAACAGCCCTTGCCAAAGTCTCCAATAACCTGCTTATGGCTAAAACCAAAAGCTTTTACTCAGTTTTTATCCTTGATCTATCTGTTGCTTTTGACACTGTTGATCACCACCTACTCCTGTCCTCACTTGGATTTTGGGATTCTGTCCTATCTTGGTTCTCTTCATACCACTCCCATCACACATGTTTAGTTCTTCCTTTGGTGGAATCTTTTCTACTGCCACCATCTATCAATTAGTAAACCTCAGGATTCTATCCTAGACCATCTTCTCTCTATATACTAATTCCTTTTTACTCTGATTTCCTCTCATGGCTTTCAATACCATCTTTATGTTGATTATTCCCAGATTTACCTCTCTAGACCAGATATTTAATCAGTAATCCAGTCCTGGATCTCAGTCTGCCCTTCTGACATTGCTGCCTGGATGTCCCACTGCCACCTTAAACTCAACATGGCCAAGGCAGCGTTCCTTAACTTTCCTTCCAAGCCCACATCTCTTCTTTCTACTTTTTATTTCTGTGGATAACACTAATCCTGCCAGTTGCCTCAGCCTGTAACCTTGGAGTCATCTTTGACTACTCTCTCTTCTTCTCTACACATATTAAAAAATACTGCTAAAATGTGTTTTCATTCTCTGTAACATCACCAAAATACATCCCTTCTTTTCTGAATACCCTACCAGAACCCTTATCTACTCTCTCATTACCTCCTGCTTAGACTATTGCAATCTGTTCCTCACAGATCTCCCAGTGAGCCATCTCTCTGCATGACAATCTATCCAAAATTCAGCTGTGTGGCTTATCTTTTGCCAAAGTTGCTACACTCACATAACCCTGCTTATCAAGTCACTACATTGTTTCCCTTTACGTTCCCTTTACAGCTCCTCTCTTTCTACACCCCTCCTCATGCACACTGCTCATCAGGCAAATCACTACTAATTATGCCCTTTGTCTCTACTGGCAGTTCCTAGCTTTGCGCTTTCCACCTGTCTCTGCCATATGCTTGGAATAGTATTCCTGAACTGGTGCACCTCATTTAAATCCTGTCTAAAAAGCCACATTTTGGGGCTGTTTTTAAACCTTAACCCCCATTGTCCATCTTACAACCTCATTCATTTCTAACTATTGTCTTACATGACATTCCCAAAGTCTGTTTTGCCCTGTATGTTTATCTTGATTAGACTGTAAGCTCTACTAATAAGGGAGTGCCTCCTGTATGTTTTTGTACAGTGCTGTGTACATCAAGTAGCACTATAAAAGTGTTGAGTAGTGGTAGTACTAAACTTTCAGTTCTAAGGGGCTTATATCTGATAATAGGTGCGAAAGAGCAGGGTATATTGTTGTTAGTGGTTCATCCTCAAGTAGTAGTGGTTGTAGGTCTTTTATGATTTTTCTTAGATTTTCTAGTTCTGAGTTGTATGCAGCTATGAGGGATGCCCACTCTATGGTTTTCCTCTCCTTGTAGTGTGGTAGGTTTTCCTGGGATGTTTTAAAATTATATTTTGAGCCAGCCTGGTGGCTCAGTAGCAAGTGTTGTATACTTCCATGCAGAAGGTCTATGGTTCAGTTCCTGGATCATGTCTTTCCATATCCTGGGTCATCAATAAGGGCAACACCTAGTAGCCAGATTTGGAATCCATCATACAGTGTTCCAGAAAGAGCCCTGGTGCATAACTCCTGGTCTCAAAACTATTGCTATAGTGACCAGACTAGAAACAGTAGGAGGTTCTATTAAAATAGAGGGAAAGACCCTGGTTGGTTGTGAATGAAGTCTTATGGCAACCGGATCTCCACACTGGTTTCAATTGAACTGGAGGGAAAAACAAAGAGAAGGAATTACTGAGTCCTCTAGTTCCCCCAAAATTATTCGATGTTAAAGTTTTAACATCATAAACTGTGATGTTTAACCTTTATTGATAAAGAAGGTGTATTAGGTCAGATATGCAATTAAAATGACAGAGACTCAACTATATTTCCTTAGAAAGTGGATCAGTATAATGGATCAGTCATGGGCCTTTAATTTGCATGCTTTTGCTGTTGTACTACAACTGTAAACAATTTTGAGGTCCAGATGCTTGTGTTACAATCCTGATTGTGCTGTTTAATGTAATAACAAAGTTATTACATTTTTCTTTAATTAAAAAATACATTCTAGTACAGTGGTCCCTAAACCTGTCCTGGAGGGCCACCAGCCAGTCGGGTTTTTGGGATATCCTCAATGAATATGCATGAGAGAAAATTTACATGTTATGGAGGCAGTGCATGCAAATTTTCTCTCATGCATATTCATTGAGGATATCCCAAAAACCCGACTGGCTGGTGGCCCTCCAGGACAGGTTTGGGGACCCCTGTTCTAGTAGATGAAAACTGGAGTCACAGTGACATCTGATGAGTTACTATTATCACTGATACATCATAATAAAAATACCTACCATTCAGCTAGTGAAGTGAAAAGAAAAGAATCATATCCATGGTTTCAGTGTTTAGAAACCAAAAACATGGGGATAATAATATTTTTATGGTTTAGAACATACTTATTAGATTACCAAGCTATCACTTAATATCTGCAAAAGATGTTTTTATTATTTGATGATGTCAGAACCATTCAATTTCACTTTATTGCTCTTCTAAGAATAAGGCAGTTACCACACAGTCGTCATTAATGGATTGTTATCTTGATCTGTTAAATATCTACAGCAATGTCAAAAGCAACATGCTTATTTGTTCCATTTTTTTTCCCACAATTTCCAACATTTCAACACAGATTACATTTTAAACAGTCACAATATTAAAACATATAGAACATGAACAAAACATTTAAAAAATGTAAAATAAAAACTGAGTACACCTGACAGAATTATTTTTATGCATTTATTCCATTTTATTTTTCAGTTTCCAACATGTGCAATAGGTTTTCATGGTAAATTAAAGTGGAAATTAATACACTTTACTTAAAAAAAAAAAAATGTTTTTCTGCAGTCTCCTCCTGCTTCTTTAGGTTTACAGCTGAATCAGAACTGGCAACTGTCATCTTTTGCAACTACCTGGGGATTTCACCCCCTATTTTATAACCTCTATCAACTCACAGAGCCCAGTGCAACAGAAATACTCAGTCCGAGGCCTGGTAGTGGGGTTCCTTCATGAACGACAAGGACTCTCCTTTTTATTCACAGGGGCAATAACTGCCTCCACAGCATCTGTAGCCTCAGCTGGTCTGGAGAACAGGAGAACTATCCTATGAAGTGCACCCAAGTGCTTTGCATGGCAGTGTCAGGCACTAAAAGCAGCCCAGGAAATCCCATTTTAATGTTCCTAAATGCATTTTTTGGTGAATAAATTACCCATTGGAAATGAAGAATAGGGTGCATGGGGGTAACCTGCATGGAGCGGCAGTTACTATCCTTAACAGAAGGCATGGGGATTGCTTCCCTTAACCAGTTAGCCTTGATGCTTTGGATGCAAAGGCAACATTGCTCTCTGCGTCTGCAGGGGGGGGAAAGGGGAATTGGATTCAGACAACAGCTAACGCTCGGCTTCAGTTGGTGCTGTCCGGGCTTTTGGTTTGCAGACATTAGGGAAAAAGCATAGGACTGCTTCTACAGCCAAGTCCAAAAGCAAAGCACGTTCAAGCAGCATTGCTAAATCATCAAGAAGGCTACTCACCCCGTAAAAATGTTGCTAGCAGTAATTTAGTTATGGGCTATGATTGTAAATATTACTTCCCTTAACAGAAACATGAAGGTAACCTGCAAGGAGTGGCAGTTGCTATCATAAGAAACTTGCTGGTCTTTTTCTACCATCATTACTATGGGCCGGATTTTATAAATTAGCGCGATCACGTACTCTTGTTCGCGCACCAGGCGCGAACAAGAGTACGCGGGATTTTAATAGATACGCGCGTATCCATTAAAATGCGGGGTCAGCGCGCGCAAGGCTGCCCAAAATCGGCAGCCTGCACGCGCCGAGCCGCGCAGCCTGCCTCTGTTCCCTCCGAGGCCGCTCCGAAATCGGAGCGGCCTCGGAGGGAACTTTCCTTCCACCCCCCCACACCTTCCCTTCCCTTCCCCTACCTAACCCACCCCCCCGGCCCTATCTA
Source organism: Rhinatrema bivittatum (assembly GCF_901001135.1). Taxonomy (NCBI): domain Eukaryota; kingdom Metazoa; phylum Chordata; class Amphibia; order Gymnophiona; family Rhinatrematidae; genus Rhinatrema; species Rhinatrema bivittatum. The sequence continues at coordinate 155,243,775 of NC_042623.1, forward strand.
ACCCCCGCCTACCTTTGTTGGCAAAGTTACGCCTGCTGGAAGCAGGCGTAACTTTGCACGCACCGGCCGGCTGCCCCGCTCCGAGTTCCGGTCCCCGGGGCTTGTCCGGAGCCCGCGGCCACGCCCCCGGGCCAAAACCATGCCCGCAGTGCCACCCCCGAAATGCCGCGACACGCCCCAAAACGCCTCGTCACTGCCGGCACGCCCCCCAATACGCCCCCGACACGCCCCTCCATGCAAGCCCTGGGATTTACGTGCATCCCGAGGCTTGCGCGCACCGCTGAGCCTATGCAAAATAGGCTCGGCGCGCGCAGGGGGGGTTTGGGGTAGGTTTTCGGGGGGTACGCGCGTATCCCTTTGAAAATCTACCCGTATGTTTCTAACTAGGCACATTCAAGTTTGAGCTTGGAAAATTGTGTTTTGCTTAACAAAATCTGTAGAATTCAGCCATCTGCCAATCTGCAGAAATACAATGTGATTTTGAACAAATTCATGGTTTGATTTTGTGGACCCAGTTGTATATTTTTACAGTGGACCCCAATGTCATTTAAAAAAAAAATGCTCAAACTAATTTTTCAAATTTAGCACCAATTCCTTGAATTTCACTAAAGTTTTAAACAAGAAGTTCCACAGAGAATTACGAAGGATGTGTGCGTGTGTCTCTCTCCATGGTCTGCGCATGGTTGTGGATACAAAAATATTACACCCCATCAGTCCTCATGTCTACCCTGACATGTGAACATTTGGCATGGATAGGACACCCCACCTAAAACACTGTTAGGGGCACACTCACCCATCCAGTAAGCTGTTTTTCCCTTCAGAAAGTAGGTGAAAAAGAACTTGTTCCATCCTTACTCCAGTTTTATCTATGGCCAATATGGATCCTAGAATGTTACATCCTTACTGGAAAGGATTTACTGTGACAATGAGCAGCTACCAAAGCTACAGAGCAGTCTGCATTTATAATAGGTTTTCTTAAAATGAATTGCAAATTCATATCATCTTAAAGGGCCTGATCATTTACACTTGTTTGATAATATGTAAATCCTAGATGTAAATGGGTTGCTAATACATTATTAACCTTTAATTTAAAAGCATTCACTGGAAATACTAGATAAATTGAAAATGCATTATACCATTTGTCACTTGATCGCGAGTTCACAGTTATGCTTTCATTTGCAATGATATGGCAAGTTAAGTGAAAATTGTATTGTGCATGCCTATGATTTATTTTCAAGTTTGTGGTTTATTTATAAGAGAAAAAAAAGTGATCTTTCAAAATTTTCTAAGTACATCATTATTTCTGTGACATAACATAGTGTCTTATTTTCTTTCTGCACCTCTTTCTTCTTTGCAGAGGCCTTTGAGTCCATGATTAGCTTTGCGGTGAATCACACACAAGCGCTCTTTGAGACAACCTACCAAACTATGGCAAAGGAGGCTGTGGAACCAGTTAAAGAGCTCTTTATGGACCTGTCTCTTTACATATTGGGTGCTGAGACGACAGTGGAGAATGCGGTTGCACGGTTCTTTGACAGTCTTTTCCCTTTGGTTTATACTCGACGTATAAACCCTGGAATTGTACATTTATCAGAGGAGTATACAGAATGTCTACGGCTAACAAGGAAGGAGATAAATCCTTTTGGACCTTTTTTTAAAGCAATGATTACAGAACTGTCAAAGTCTATCTGGGCAAGCAGAATGTTAAACCATGGCCTAAACATGGGCATTGAAGTGATAAACACTACAGAACATGTTGTTATAACGAAGGATTGCAGCAGAGCATTGGTGAAAATGCAATACTGTCCACATTGCCAGGGGTTAACGTTAATCAGATCCTGTGTTGGATACTGTCTGAATGTGATGAGGGGCTGCTTGGCTAGTGTGGCAGAGCTGGATACCTACTGGCGGGAGTACATTGCCACACTGGAGCATCTAACAAATGAGATGGCTGGGTCACATGAGATGGAGCTTGCATTGCTGAGGGTGCGATATATAGCCAATGAAGCTATCCTGTATGCGCAACTGAATGGGCCTCAGCTCTCAGCCACAGTAAGTACTTGGAGATTACCTCATATATGTTTTACTAGGATATATCAGGGCAGGAAATATGCTTTAAAATTAGCCTTGTGATTGAGGAGGCTTTCCATCCATATATTAGGGGTGTGCATTCGTTTCCAACGTATTGGTAATCTGCAAAGTATAGGGCCATATTTGTTGTTTTCGTGGGGAAGCGAAATGTATCGTGATTCCCCACGAATACAACAAATCTTCACCGAATTATTCGGCCGTCTAAAGGAGCGAATTTAAACAACCCCCCCACCCTCCTGACCCCCCAAGACTTACCAAAACTCCCTGGTGGTCCAGCAGGGGGTCTGGGAGCCATCTCCTGCACTCACACCGTCAGCTGCCAGTATTAAAAATGGTGTCAATAGCTTTGACCTTACTATGTCACAGGGGCTGACCAATGGCACCGGTAGCCCCTGTGACATAGTAAGGGCAAAGGCTATCGGCGCCATTTTGATTACTGGCAGCCGATGGCCCGAGTGCAGGAGATCGCTCCTGGACCCCCGCTGGACCACCAGGGACTTTTGGCAAGTCCGGGGTCCGGGAGTGAACTCCTGCACTCGGGCCGTCGGCTGCCAGTATTTAAAATGGCGCCAATAGCCTTTGCCCTCACTATGTCACTGGGGCTGACCAGTGACATCGGTAGCCCCTGTGACATAGTAAGGGCAAAGGCGCGAGTGCAGGAGATGGCTCCCGAACCCCCCGCTGGACCACCAGGGAGTTTTGGTAAGTCTTGGGGGAGTCAGGAGGGTAGGGGGTTGTAGTTAGTTCAATTTTAGCCAGGAAACAAATAAGAATCAATGTGTCGGGGGCCCCTCTTGCCGAATGCAACTTATCTGCCCCCCCCCGATGAATACAAATACCGTATGCAACATATGCCATCCCTCTGCAGGGATCTACCATATATATTGTATACATAGATGCTAAAACAGCAGAAGTACTTAGTGGGTTTCAGTGAATAATATCTATTTTAGGGATGTGAATCGTGTGATCGATCGTCTTAACGATCGATTTTGGCTGGGGGGGAGGGAAATCTGATCGTCATGTTTTTTGTTTTTTTTTTAAATCGTAAAAAATCATAAATCGGGGAAGGGCGGGAAAACCGGCACACCAAAACAACCCTAAAACCCACCCCGACCCTTTAAAACAAATCCCCCACCCTCCCGAACCCCCCCAAAATGTTTTAAATTACCTGGGGTCCAGTGGGGGGGGGGGGGGTCCCGGCGTGATCTCCCGCGATCTTCCGCTCTCGGGCCACGGCTGCGTTAATAGAAATGGCGCCTGTGGCCCTTTGCCCTTACCATATGACAGGGCAAAGGTAGCGCCGGCGCCATTTTGGTTCCTGTCACCCGACGTCATGAGTGCAGCAGATCGCTCTCGGACCCCCGCTGGACCCCCAGGGACTTTTGGCCAGCTTGGGGGGGCCTCCTGACCCCCACAAGACTTGCCAAAAGTCCAGCGGGGTCCAGGAGCAACCTCCTGCCCTCGCGCCGTATTGCCAATATTCAAAATGGCGCCGGCACTACTTTTGCCCTCACTATGTCATACGGGTCTATTTTACAAATTTCTCCCATTTCTATAACTTTTTGCCTTGAAAAGTGTTATTTTTATAGTCTGATCCATGTTCAGCGGCATTTAGCCAGAAAACGAAATATTGGCTTTTCAGTATTTCCTCCATTTATCTGGCTAAAATTTAGTTGGATAATTTAGGAGCATTCCAGGATAGAATTAAATTCGCTGAATAAGTTAACCAACTAATTCTGATATTCAGAGAAAGCATGAAAACATATCCAGTTAACTCTGGGCATGCCACAGAGTAATTCCAAAGTTCTCTGGATACATTTACACAGTAAATGACAGCAGATAAAGAACAAAAGTTCCATCTAATCTGCCCAGCAGTGATTTTATACATATTTACCCATAGTAGATCAGAAATCCAGCTAATTTTAAGTTAGTAGGGTATATTCATTGGCACAGCTATGCCAGTGTATATTCCACCAAAGTTAGTTATGTGGATTTATCTGATGAAGGGGGTCATTTATCAAATCTTGTTATGGCGTTTACGTATACGTTAAGTGCCTTTATTTTTTTATTTGTCAATTTTAAGCACAATTCACAAAGAATAACTTTGTTTGAAACATTCCCATGAGTGGGGCGCTCTAGCGCTGTGATCAAAATGGCCGCCTAAGCGAACTTCTCCGCTCCAGCTTATCTACTAAACTGAGAAAACCTGCTCTATAATAATTTCCAGCATCTAAAATTGGACTCTATCGCTCCCTAACCACCTTCGCGCCCGATGGCAGCAAGCAAAACCGGTAAAATAGAAGCAGCCTTTGCGGCGGCGGTCGGAACGAAACGGTCGAAGGCTGATCCTCCGTCACCAAGTAAGGCCCCGCCGGCGAAAGTCATGGCCTCAACGGATGTCGTCCTAACTGAAATGCGGCAACTTAAAGACTTAATCAACATTAATATCGATGCCACTAATGTGATACGCGGAGAATTACAAGCGGTCTCTGCTCAACTTGATACTTATCGCACTCGTTTAGATGATGTGGAAACCCAGGTGGCTTCGTTATTACTGACTACCACCTCCGTTCCTCAGCTAACGCAGAACGTGGAACACATACGGAATTCTTTAGAGGATTTATCCAACCGGAATCGCCGCAATAATGTGAGGATTCTTGGGGTTGCAGAAGGCGAGGAAGGTAACAACATTAGTGGATTTATTACTAAGCTGCTTACCTCTACTCTCCAACTTGAATTTCAATATCCTATAGAGATTGAGAGGGCCCACAGAGTGCCTGCAAGGCCTCTTCAAAATTCTAAGTATCCGCGGCCTATTATCTTTAAATTGCTGCGTCATCCGCAAGTACTTCAAATCTTGGCGGCTGCCAGAACTCAAGCTCCGGTTCAATATAAGGGCCATAATGTGCTCTTTGTTCCCGATTTCGCTAAGGACACTGCTGCCAGACGTAAGGCCTTTCTCGCTTTACGACCTCGGCTTCAGCGCATAGGAGCGAAATATGGTCTCTTGTATCCCGCGCAAATGCGTGTTACTCACCTGAACCATACAAAGATTTACCAGCAGCCTCAGGATCTGGAAGTCTTTCTTCAGTCTGTGGATAAGGGACAAGACATGATTACTTGATGGGACTCTAGATGGGATAATTTCCATGATACAATATGAAGGCTTCTGGATTCATCTAAGGAGTGTGAACTGATCATATTCTAAGCTGGAATTGCTTTTCCAACATTGTGTGTTTTTTTTATTTCAATGGGTGGTTTTTTTTTCTACTATCGCCCGAAGGAGCGGACCTGATCGCTGAGATGGTCAGTGATCCGCCTGGACACCCATCACTAGTCCCTAGAGGACTTACCGAATAGCACGGTTAGTGCTAGCTGCAATTGATATCCTTTGACTCCTTCCTTTTTTTTCTTTCCTTTTCACATTCACCTTTTTCTCTCGATCCTTTCTTTTTTTTCTTCTTTATAGCTCTTTTCTTCATTTTCTTTTTAATTTAATTTTTTTTTCTTTTCTTTCCCCTTTTTTGAGTTTAAACCTCATCCTTTTTCTTTTCTCTTCTTCTTCTCTGACTCATACTCCTACTTCTCGTTTCTCCTCTCTCTGTGAACCTTCCTTTCTCTTTCTCTAATTGTTTTGCTCTTTTCGACCAACAAGGATCTCCTAAGGTTTGTTTTTTCCTTCCACTTCACCCTCACATTCCTATATGTCTACTGCTAAAACCTCCATCACTGTGGTCTCATTGAATGTTCAAGGTCTCTCGCATCCTATTAAAAGGAAGAAAATTCTTACCTACCTAAATTCTCTACACACTGACATTGCCCTCCTACAAGAAACCCGCTTGACATCTCATGAATCTCTTAAACTAAAGAGACACTGGTGGGCCAAATTTCCTTCAGCTCTGCAGTTCATAAAAAATGAGGTACAGCTATTCTTGTTCATAAAGGCTTGGATGCGACGATCATTCAGCAATCAGCAGATATTGATGGTAGATGGAATCTCCTTCAGGTTTCTATAAACAACGTGGTCTATACTATCCTCAATTTGTATGCTCCTAACCAAGATGATCCTGCATTTTTTCATGATACCTTTTCCCATCTCCTTGCGTACGATTCTCCTCAGACCATCATCGGTGGTGACTTTAACCAGACTTTGGATCCCTTTATGGATCGGAAATCAACGGCACGCCTATCTGTTTCAAAATCAAGCAAAGCTCTCAATCATCTCATGTCGACTTTGGGCCTTTCGGACCCTTGGCGTCTTCTCCACCCTAGAGATCGGGAATACACCTTTTTCTCTGCTCCGCACTCATCCTACTCCCGTATAGACTTTTTTCTCGCTTCAAATTGTTTAATCCCACAGATAACTCTCCGCGGACATTGCTTCTATTCTGGTCTCCGATCATGCTGCAATCATCCTTCAATGTAACTTACTGACTCCGATCATCACAGATAAACTGTGGAGATTCAACTCTTCGCTATTGGCGGATTCAACCTTCGTGGACTGCATTCGTACTCACACAAACGAATATTTCTCTACCAATGCTACTCCTGATATTTCATTATCCACATTATGGGAGGCCTATAAAGCTACCATCAGAGGCGCCATTATCAGCTATTCAGCGCATAAATGGAGATCTGAACGGGAGGAGATGGTTCACCTGCAAAGTTCTATAGCACTACTGGAATCTGCACACATCCAGCAGCCGACTAGCGCTTCGTTAGCAGCGGTAATAAAAGCTAAGTTTCAATATAACCAGCTTCTAAGCGCTTCAGTTCGCCTCTCTACTTTTCACACTAAGGCCACATACTATGCTGAGAATAACAAGTGCGGACATCTTTTGGCTTCTTATTTAAAGAAAAGAGCGGAGAAAAAACGCATTAATAAAATTATATCTGCCTCGAGTCAAGTTTTTACGCAAGATGTAGACATCCTACACGCATTCCGAGACTTTTATGAGCAACTCTATCAGAATGAAGTTCAAGCGTCGGAGGAAGAACTTCATTCCTTTTTCTTCAACCTCACTCATCCAACTTTATCGGCGCAACAACTTCAAGATCTTGAGTCTCCCATAACTTCACAGGAAATTGAACTTGCCATTAAAGCTCTCCCTGGAGGGAAAGCTCCAGGCCCAGATGGCTTTAATACAGACTTCTATAAAATGTTTTGCAAGGAACTTACACCCCATCTTCAGCAGTATTACTCGACTGCACCGACTCAACCTGATCTCTTCTCTACTTTTTCTACAGCATGTATTGTAGTTCTTCCAAAGCCGGGTAGAGATGCGGCTGAAGTTGGCAATTACAGGCCTATATCCCTATTGAATACAGACTACAAAATTTTTACTAAAATATTAGCCACACGATTATCCCGTCTTTTGCCTACATTAATTCATCCAGATCAATCTGGATTTATTAAAAATAGGCTTATTGCCAATAACACCAGACTTTTTTTTCATATCCATGAAGAGGTTTTTTCTGCCTCCTCCCCAGTCATCGCTGTTTCTCTTGATGCAGAAAAGGCTTTTGACCGTGTGGAGTGGTCTTTTCTTTTTTTTATCCTAAAACAATTTGGTTTTGGTCCCAATTTTATTTCATGGATTCACCTATTATATTATTCTCCCACGGCCTTTTTGTATCTTAATAATCGCCGATCCCCTCTTTTTTCTTTGCATAGAGGCACGCGCCAAGGCTGTCCTCTTTCTCCTCTGCTTTTCAACCTGGCTTTGGAACCCCTTCTCATTGCCGTTCGACAGAATTCACTAATCAAAGGTGTACAAATTGGCTCTAACGAATATAAGTTATCGGCTTATGCAGACGATGTCTTACTTTTTCTTTCTCAGCCTGATCTTTCCCTTCCAAACTTACTATTACAAATTGAGGCCTATTCCGCCCTATCAGGTTACAAGATCAATTGGCACAAAACTGAGCTCCTCCCTCTTAATACACTTGGGTCTCTGGTAGATCTCACCGACTCTGTCATAAACAAAGTTTCCAAAAGTATCAAATATTTGGGTATTTCTTTTTACTCCGACCCTCATTTAACAATTGCTAATGCTGAACTTAGTATTATCCAAAGGATCAAAGACCTGGCCATCCAATGGTCGCCCCTTCATCTTTCATGGTGGGGACGATTAGATACTATTAAAATGGTGGTCGCTCCTAAAATCACTTATGTTCTCTCGATGATTCCCATTTTTTTTTCTGACAATTTTTACAAACAGATCGATCAGATACTAACCTCCTTTTTGTGGAGGAATAAGACTCCAAGGATTGCTTTGTCCAAACTCAAACTTGTTAAGGCAGAGGGCGGAGTAAACTTCCCTAATTTCTATGCTTACCACCAAGCTTTCATGCTGCAACAAGCTCATCACCACTTCTCTCCTTCTTCCACCCCAGAAGGCAAACCCAGATGGCTGGATTTGGAATGTTTTTTAGCATCTCCTTTTCCACTTACATGCCTCCCGGGGATGCAATTACCCAAGCGCTTAGTCTCTAACTCTATACTACACTCGTTACATAAGGCGCACTCTCTTTTTGACTCCACCCGCCCTCCGCATATACGTTCATGGAGTTACTCTGCTCTGGCACCTATCTGGCGGAACTCTAGATTGCTCTGTGCTAAACACCCTCTCAATTGGCCATTATGGCAGACCAAGGGTATTTGGTTCCTAGCCTCCATACTAGAAGATGCTACGATACGCTCGTTTGCTCAACTCCAGGAGCAATATGGGTTGCCATCTTTTCAATACTTTGCATGGCTTCAATTACGTAACATTATTGCCGCCTCTCCTTACTCCTCTGTATCGCCCACTTCTTCCCCACACCTCTTACAGGTTTACCAGAAACATGGTCCTCAAGGACACTTAGCATCCAAATTATATAAAATTATAGTTTCTGCAGGATCTAATGTACTCCGGAAAGGGCTTCATTCCATTTGGACTAAGGAGATTGATGCCTCTATTAGTCTAGATGTATGGAAGCGCCTATGGACCGTCACTACCCGCATCACACTGTCCACCAGTTTGACACAATCTTCCTTCTTCCTCTTACATAGAGCCCTTTGGACACCTTGGAGATTACATAGGGCTGGCTTGCTCACCTCACCTACCTGTTGGTCTTGTGCTGCGCCTCGAGCGACCCTTGAACATATGATTTTTTCATGTTCTTACGTCCACACATTTTGGCTCCAGGTATGGTCAACGATTACATCTATTCTTTCCTTCTCACATCCACTCACATATGCTGTCTTGTTTTTTCGAGGTTCAAACCCTTCTCTATCGCTCTCCCTGCCACACAGGAAATTAATGGATTTTCTGTTTACCATTGCTATTCATACAATTCTGTCCAACTGGAAACGCAGTGATTTATTATCGCAGGTTTGGTGGTGGAATTCTGTTTGCATGTATTATAAATATGAAAAAGCTATGGCTATTAAGTGCAATCGTTTGGCCTCCTGGGCTCAAGTCTGGAAACCACTTGAGGACTATATAACTTCTTTGCCTTAATGACCTATTGTTGAATGTCTTCTTTATTTGGGCCATATTTCCTTTTCTCAGCCTATTCCTTTTTATATACCCTTCTTTTCTTTCTTTTTCTGATCCCCTTTCTTGGTTCTTTCTCTTCTGTCCTTTTCTTTCCTTCCTTCCTTTTTCCTTTCTCTCCTTTTCATTTATATTTTGTATTAGTTCCTACCTCTGTAATGTTTCAGTAAGGATACTTCGATACTAGGTAATCTATACTGTTAGTACGGGAGTTGTTTTATTGTATTTTTTTTTTATTGCTTGGTACACTCCAGATAATGTCTTGATTTCAATAACCAGCTGTCTCCCGTATCGTCGGAGATATGTTAAATTGTATGCTTGCCGAACCATGTTTTACTTTCCTTCTGAAACTCTTCTTACTTGGATTTCCTTGTTTTCTATTTCATAAAATGTTCAATAAAATTATTAAACAGAAACATTCCCATGAGATACAAGTAAAAACAAAATAGCAATAAAAATTACAAACATTACATGAGTCTAATTACATCATAGATATAATCCTTCTCATACTTTGTATCCCAACAGATTTATATAAGAAACTTGGGGGGGAGGGGGTGTATTTACTATAATTGAGAAGATATTTAAATCAGTATAGAAGAAACAAAAATGGCGAGATTCCCTCAAACATTTTTTTTTTTTTTATCCAATAATGGAAGGCGGTTGGCTTTTACTAACAAGGAATTCTCTCAAATGATCTGGGTTAAAGAAAACATATACATTATTGGAAATTTTTACTACACATCTACATGGATAGCGAAGATGAAAACTCGCGCCCAGTGCCAACACTTCCGCTCTCATCGATAGGAAAACTTTTCGCCGCAATTGGGTCGGCCGAGATAGATCAGGAAATATATGGATCAGTTGACCTAAGTACAAATCTTTCATATTCTTAAAATAAGTGCTCATTATAAAGCTAAAATCCTGTTCCGAATATAATGAGATAAACAATACAGCTCTCTCTGTTACCTCTACTTCTGAATTTTCCAGGTACTGGGTAAGATTCGATAAATCAGGCCTATTCCCCTCCCTTAAGGAAACATTACCAGTTCTTTGAGTTAAAAAAACTAATTTTTTTTAACTGAAGGTATCTGCTCGAGTGGGATTTTTAAGGCCTCTTGAAGATATTTCTTGAAAGTCACAATAGGTATTTCTCCCAAGACTTTGGGGAAATTCAAGAGTCTGATATTCAAATGTCTGAGAAAATTCTCGACTGCTTCTAAACGCCTTAAAGAGTCCCACACTAGGTCTGTAGATGTGTCCTGTAACTTTTTCACTTCTATCTTTAGTGTCTCGGTCACATGCACTTGCTCTTGTTGTGCTTGAAAACTGTCCTTGACACCAAATCTAGTTTTCTCCCCAAACTTGCTATTTGAGAGATTTGTTCCTTTATCAGTTTGGACACACCTGCCATCATTCCCCAAAGGGAGTCCATTGAAACAACCTCTGGTTTGACCAAATCTGTCTCCAGATCTTTTAATCCAAATTCCTTTGTTGGGCCACGTTCCTCTCCAACCAGAGAGATCTCACCTCCAACTGCTCCTCCCTCCGGTGGGTCCGGGGCACTCAACAATGAGGAGGTTGGGAGTTCCTCCGTGTCACCGCCGCTCCTCCCTGCAAGCACAGACCTTCCGACGAGACTTCCACCCTCAATCGGTGTCGGTGCAGAAGCGGCAGGATTCGGTGAGGATGCAATTAGAGGTTGCTTTGAATCTGGCGGGCTTAAGGTGACTTCTCCGGGCGATATCATGGCCTCTCTCCGCGAACCACCAATGGGGCTCTCCGCTGGTTTAGAATGTGCAGTGACGGTGTACTGGGTGATCAAACGCTGCTCCACCACAGGATCAGGGTCCGCTGGGAAAACCCTAATCTTGCCCTTGCGCTTATGCGGCATAATGAAAATTACCAAGATCAACTTGGTTCTAAGATATTTGCGGAAACAGCAAGCGGGAGCGCGACAGCACACACCGTCTAGGTCGCCATCTTGGAAACACCCCCGTATTATCCACTATGATGCCTGACGTTAAGTGCCTTTAACACATGCGATAGCACCATAACGCATGGTGTAATGCAAATTTGTAAAAGAGGAGGAGTGGGCTCACGGTTTTGTGAATCCCTATCACACAGCTTTTAAGTATACCTTTTTCATTAGTGTTAGGGCTTTATTGCAATGTTTTTGCCCATGCTGGTTTTAGTAGTCATGGATGTCAACTATCACATGGCTTTAACTACACCTTTTTCAGTAGTGTTAAGTCATGTGATAGGTTGTGTTAAGGCTTTATTGTGATGTGTTCTCAAATGCTGGTTTGAGAGAGAGAGAGAGAGAGAGAGAGAGAGAGAGAGTGTAGGGGTTAGGGGCCACTTTGACATTCAAGCTAGGTTGAGAGAACATTGCACAAATCTCATCTTTGTGTTCATCCATCAAAATTGCATTTTTACAGCAGGGACACATGTCAAGGACTTGGGAATCATTTTGACTGTTAATCCTGCTAAGAAATTCATTCACCTAGCTTGATGGACTCTCTACCTGGGTAACATCAAGCTAGGTTGAGAGAACATTGCACAAATCTCATCTTTGAGTGAGTTTCCTCATTCCGAAGGTCATAAAATCTTCACAAGAGAGCACTGCTCTGTTTGTACGTCTCCTCCAGGAGCTTCAAAACTACTAAAAATGATCCACCCAGTGGTTGTATGCAGGAAATACAATAATTCTGAAATGTATCACAAAGTGTGAAAAGGTTAGTGTTTCACATAGGTATTAGTGCACTTTGCAATGAACTGCCTATTATCATAAAACACACCCCTTTTCCTATTCCATGTGATATTTTTCACATTTTGATAAATCCAGGCCTAACTCTGCAAGCCAGCCATTGGCTGAGTATTACCAACAAAATACATTTCAGGGCCCACTTGTCAGCACCTGAAGGTCCCTGCAATTTTCATTTCTCACTTTTGCTCTAGTAGATCTCCATGATTCTTGCCTCCTCTCTGTGCCTCTTTCTAGTCTCCTCTTGCCTCCCTCTCTCTCTGATCTTGCTTCTTGCTAGTCCCATTATCAGCTGTTCTTGCGAACAGCTGATTTTACATTTTTTAAAAACATAAGAATTGCCATGCTGGGTCAGACCAAGATTCATCGAGCCCAGCATCCTGTCTCTGACAATGGCCAAGCCAAGTCACAAGTACCTGAAAGATCTAATAAAGTAGATCTTATTTCTGTTACTCACTCCCAGGGAGAACAATAGCTTTCTTTAGTTTACCAGGCTAATAATGTATTATTAGGAATTTGTTCAAACCTCTTTTAAACTCCACTATTCTAGTCTCCTTGATCATGTCCTCTGGCAACAAATTCCACAGATTAATAGTATGCTGAGTGAAAAAGTACTTTCTACAGTTTGTTTTGAATCTGCTGGTTGTTAGTTTCATGGCGTGTCTCTTGTTTTAGTATTATTTGAAAGGGTAAATATTCATCTTCTATTTACTCATTCCACCCCACTCATGATTTTATAAACTTCTATTATGTCCCCTCTCAGCCATCTTTTTCCAATCCAAAGAGCCTTAGCTTGCCTGGCCTCTTATCAGAGGAGAGATGTTCCATCCTCTTTATCATTTGTCGTTGCTCTCCTCTGTACCTTTTCCAGTTCTACTATGTCTTTCTTGAGATGGGGCAACCAGAGCTGCACACAGTGCTCAAGGTGTGGTTTCACCATGGCTTGATACAGAGGCAATATGGTATTTTCCATTTTATTCTCCATTCTTTTTCAGATCATTCCTAACATTGTATTTGCTTTTCTGACTGCCACTATGCACTGAGCCGAGGATTTCAAAGTATTATTCACATGGACTCCATTTCCTGGGTAGTGATTCCTAATACAGAACCCAGCATTGTTTACTTATAGTTGGGATTATTTTTCTCTATGTGCATCACTTAACACTCTTCCACAGTAAATTTCAGTTGCCCAGTCTCCTAGTCCCACAAGGTCCTTCTGCAGTTACTTGCATTCCACTGCTCTTTTAATAAATTTGAATAATTTTATGTTATCTACAAATTTAATCATCTCACGCATTGTTCCCTTTCCAGATGATTAATGAATATATTAAACAGCCCAGGTCCCAGTACTGATTCTCTCGACCTTTCTCCATTTGGGAAAACTGACCATTTGGTCCTACCCTCTGTTTCCTGCCTTTTAACCTATTACCAGCCCTCAATAGAATACTGCCTCTTATTTCATGTCTTTGTAATTCCTTGAGGAGTCTGTCATGGGGGACTTTATCAACTACCTGCTGAAAATCCATATACACTATATCAACTGATTCTTCTTTATATAATTGTTTATTTACACCTTCAAAAATTCTAAAAGATTGGAATGACAAGACTTCCCCTTGCTAAAACAATATTGACTCTTCTCCATTAAGCCATATCAATCTATATGACCAGTGATTTTGTTTTTAAGACTGGTGCTTACAGGTTTGCCTAGCATTGACATCAACCTCACTGGACCAAGGTCACCCTCTGGAGCCCTTTTTAAAAATTGGATTAATATTGGCCCTTTTCAGTCTTCAGGAATTGTGGCTGTTTTAAATGATAGGTTAAGATTACTAGCAATAAGTTAATAGCTTCATGCTTTAGTACTTTTAGACCTCTGGGGTAGATGTCATTCAGTCCCATTGATTTGTTACTCTTCAGTTTGTCAGCATGATTTATTAGATCCTCCATTGTCACCAATATTTGCCTTAGTTGCTTAGAATCTCCTTCAGTAAAGAATGCTTCAGGTATCTTTGTTCCCAACATCCTCCCTTATAAACCTCAAGGCAAAGACTTCATTAAGTTTTTTTTACTATTTCCTTGTCCTCTCTGAGCACCCTTTTTACCCCTCGATCATCTAATGGCCCAGCTGACTTCATCAAAGACCTTTTGCTTCCCATGTACTGAAAATGCTTTTATTAGTTTTTGTCTCATTGGCAATCTTATTCAAAGTGTCTCTTGGACTGCTTAACTGCCAGTGCTTATGCTCTTGCCTATTTTCATCATGTGGGTCTGCCTACCATACCCTTTTAGCTTTAACTGCCTCCTTTACCTCACTACCCCATGATGGCAGTGGTTTGGTCTTCCTTTGACTTTTTTCAATGTATGGAATACATTTTATCTGGGCTTCCAAAATGGTACCTTTAAACAATGTCCACTTCTCATGTGTTCATGGCATTTTAAAATGGGCCTTTGGCAGCCCTAGCTGGGCCTTCTCGGCCAAAAAGCTTCCCAAGCTCAACACTGGGACCTAGGCATGGCACTGAAGTCCTACAGCCGTATATCTAAATGATGCTGCCACACTAGAAGAAGGTACAAATATAACATCACTCTGGCACCATTCTATAGAAATATGATACCATTTTTAAAGTATCTAAAACACTTGTACAAGAGGGAATAAATTTGTTCAAATATCTAGTTACTTAAGATTTTAAACAACCATTTAGAATAAGGAAAACAGTGCTTGATTTTTAATCCACTGTCTCTTGCCCGCAATGGGCCCCAGGCAGTATCAGCCTTTTATGCTCTATAGATGTAATCATTTACTGTCTCCTTATAAGCTATTTTTATAATTGTTTCATAAAACAATGACTTTTTGATTTTGCACCATTTTTAAAGTGCCAGGACCCAAGCAGATGCAACTGGGCTTTGCTCCTGCCCATTTACAATGGATCTTGGAAGGGGGTAAGAGGGGACCAGGATGAGAGCTCCCAGGCCCTGGCAAAAAGAGGGGAAGGGCCCTAAGCCCCAGGCCTAGGCATTTGCACTGGGCTCATCCAGGCCTAGGCCTCCGTGTCAAGGCTTGGGCTTACCATTGGGTCTTGCCTGGGTCTAGGCTGCATTGCTAGTCCAGACTAAGCTTTGGCCTGTGCACCACACCTGGGCCTAGGCTCTGTGCTGGACCCGGACAATTTCTTTGGCCAAATCAAGGCTGCCAGAAACCTTTTTTATGTCTGTTCATTTGTTTTTGATTTTTTTTCATGTTTAATGTTTTTTTTTATGTTTTGCAAATGAACCAAACCAATGTAAAACATTAAATGAATCAAATAAAAATGAATCCCCCTGAAACGAAAAAACAAAGTTAACCAATAATTTTAAATCTGCATATCTCTAGTCCCTGATTATCTTTCTTTTTGTCTTTGGTCTATCACTCGCTCTTTCTAGGTTAAATGCCAGGCAATAGTCACATTGGCACTCCCTCGGGGCCAGCTGACACCATTCCAATGAATAGCCATAGGACTCAACACTGATGCTAGGTTTCAGCACTGAGCTCATCCTGGCCTATGCTTGGTACCAGGCCTGTGCGTAGGCTTGGGCCTCAGCACCAGGTTTGTCATGGATCTAGACCTCAGCACCAGGCCTGGCTTGGTGCTGAGGTCTAGATCCTGCCCAAGCACCAGGCTTGGGCAGGATTTAGGCCGGGAAGGCCTAAGCAGGGTTGCCAGAGGCCCATTTTTGAAAAAAATGTCTTGTGTACAAAAATACCAGAACATTTTCAGGTATTTTTGTAGGGGGCTATTTTTGGTTTGTTCCATACACAACAAACTGAAAATGGATTCCTTGAATTTTTTGGCATTCCTTAAAAATGATTGCACATATCTGTCAGGGACTGTAGAATGAATACATTGTCATTTACTGAGGATCAACTAATCAATGTACTAGCATAACTGGAAATAAACTATTCTGTAGGACCTACTGAAGTATATATCTAGATATTGAAAGATCTAAAGGAGGCACTGGAGAAAAGTAGATGTATCATTCCACATAATTTTGAACTGCAAGGTGAAATGGAAAACTGCAGAACGTTTAATTTAACATCAGGACACTGAATGGTAATGAAAACACTATTGAAGGATGGACTAGTGAAGAGCCCTGAAGCCAATGTGTTTTAGGATCATAGGCAGCAGAGTTTCATAAGGAAAAACACTTGTCAAACAAAATTCATTGATTGCGAAGTGAGCAAATTATATCCAGACATATTTGTTTGATATATGCTTTCTTCTGAGACTCCTCTTCACTAAACCCATAATCCCACTTAATTCTTATTATTACCATTTTGGCCTTCCTCTTTTCACTTAAAGAAAGTTTTAGCCCTTAAGCGATATTCTCCTCCATTAGAGTGTTTGCCTGTCTAATTGACCTTCCTGCTTCCCTTTGTTTCTCCTGCTAATTATATTTATCCTTCTTGTTCTGTGTCTGTTTATATTTCATAAATGCCATTTTTTTTGCTCAAATTTTTTATTCTTCTTCTCTGATGAAGCATTATATTCTCTTGCGTCTCTTCCCCTTGCTAACATGCCTGATGCAATGATTTATTGACATTTCTATTCTTCTTTTTATTGATGTCAATAGTTCCTCTATTTCTTATATCCCATATGCCTATTAAAACTTTCTTAACATAATGATTCATTTCAATTGTTACATAGTAATTAGCAACTCTAAATGTTCTTCATCTTTATTACATGATCACATGAGGAGTCTGATAGGTTACGAAGTGTGTGTAAAGTTGAAGAAAATTACTCTTCTAGGTGCAAAACAGCAAAGTCTGCTTCCAGATTTAGGGACCAAAAATGTACCCATGTTGATGCAATTTTACAGGACTGGCCAACCAGGGATTTGTCAATCAAAGGAGACAGGGGCTTTCTTTGTGTAATTGGGGCTGGGAGTTTGTGTGATATGATTCTGGGCTCCCTCTATCCTCCCCTATCCTTCCCTCTCCCCAGTCATGCTATGAAAAGCAGCCAGAAACCTAGAGTTTTTGATCACTTTATAGTAACTAACTACCTGTTCACATATGCAGCCCTTTCCACCAGTTTCTTTGTTGGCTGTCGGCAGTTACCTGTTTGGCATATACATGCTGAGGCTGATAGGGCTTAAGTTGTAAAGTCTAGGGTTGCTGTTTGCCTGGGGAACCTGGCAGGAGCTCTCCTTCCTTGCTGTACTATAAAACTGTGGCTTGCTTGAATGGGCAGCTGTGGAAGGTATTGTAAATCAACTCAGGAAGAAAATGAGAAGAATTTATGTAAATGTAGGTCGAGGAATTAACTAAAGAGAAATGCAATGCAATAGGACTATTCGTTCATTTAAAACAAACATGGAAAATGGAGCAAATGAGGCTTTTTTTTGAAAATGAATAATGAAAAAAATAAAAGCTTCGAAAAGAAAAATACCAAAAAAAAAAAGAAACAAAATATGAATGGATGAACCAATGCAAACTTTTTCTCTGTGCACATTGCTACAATACTAGTTGAGGAGAAATATAAATATATTTTTGCATATATTTATTTTGAATTGTTACAGTCTGTACATCTTATTTTCGGCACAGTACCAAGTAAATTCACTTGCATGCATAAATTGGTGCTGTACAATGCTTCTGTGGAGATACCAAAATCATGATCCCAAAGACTTTTGTGAAGGGTTGGGTATTTTGAATTATAATTTTTGCATGCAATAATATAATGTGGTTTGTGTGTGTGATGTTTTATCTTGTTTAAATTAAGGGCTTTTTCTTTTTATTGAAGCAGGAATGATTTGTGAATTTTATACCATGAAGATGTTAGTAATGAGGATCCATGGTCTCATGTAAAATTAAAATTATTAGCATGCTGCCCCTCATCAAGCTTTCCTTAATTGATGGATGTGATTTAATTCATTGTCAAGTTCAGGAATGACCAACTAAAAAAACAAACAAACAAAAAAAAAAAAACATTAAGCAATTGGAGTATAAAGAAAGGTGAGGCTCTTTGAGACTTCATTTTGCAATATTAGTTTCATTACTTGAGCAAAGAGAACCCCAGAAGTGAAATTCACCAACATATAAACAATTTCAAATCAGGAGAAAATACATAAACCAACTGTTATAAACACACAATTAAAAAAAAGGTGGGGGGGGGGAGGGAAGCCCCCAGAAAAGAACCCAACATGGACTTCTCAAATGGCTGAGATGTCAATCATAGGCCAGAAAAACCTTCCACAGTTTAATCCACAGTTTAATCAAAACATAAAGGGGTAGATTTTCAAAGGGTTACGCCTCAGGCAGGCGTAACTTTTGATACAAAGGTAGGGGGGGATTTAGTTAGGGCTGGGGGGTGGGTTAGATAGGGGAAGGGAGGGGAAGGTGGGGGGGGGGGGGGGCAGAAAAAAAGTTCCCTCCAAGGCCGCTCCAATTTCGGAGCGGCCTTGAGGGAACGGGGAAAGCCATCGGGGCTTCCCTCGGGCTCAGCGCATGCAAGGTGCACATGCGTGCACCCCCTTATGCGCCGACCCTGGATTTTATAACTTGTGTGTGGCAGCGCGCGCATGTTATAAAATTGGGTGTACATTTGTGCGCGCTGGGTAGCGCGCACAAATGTACCCCGCGCGTATAATTAAAATCAGCCCCTTAGGCTTTATAGTTATAATACAATAAAATACTTAGCTTAAAAAAGGCATTCAGTCATGTGGTCTATGAATGCAAGTCCAATAATATTCAACGTAATCATTTACCAACCATTTGGTCACTATAAGGTCATATCCTATGTTTCTTGAGAATTTGAAAGCTTTTAAGCAGCGATTTTAGTGAAATGCAAAGCCACATTGGCTTTTTCTGAGACATCTACCATTCCTGGGACTGTGTGTGCTTCTTGGTGAGTCAAAATTTATGAATATTATTGGATTATCTGATTTGTTTTCTCGAATTTTGAATTTGATTTAATTTTTAGGGATGTTCATTTATTTGAAACCAATAGATAAAGCGGGAAAAATAAGCCTGTTTTGGGTTGATTTCAAACAAACTGAGGGGGGTCATTTATCAAAATGCGCTAAGGGGTTTTCGCATGCGTTAAGGGCTTATCGCATGAGATAGTACCATTTCGTATGGTACGATGCAAATTTGAAAAAGAGGAGGAGTTAGGGGCAGGGTTTGCCAGTCAGCGAAGTGCTATCGCACAGACTTAATGCTGATTTTAACCTGAAAGGCCTGTTTTAGTAGATTTGAAGCGAGAGAGAGAACACCTAGCCATGGTGTATCCCTATGAGTGGCCCACCTAGTAACTCGAGGTGCGGTTTAGGTATTCGTGTAGGGCACATTGAACGTGAGACATACGAACAGAACAGTGGTCTCTTGTGAAGATTTGATGACCTACGGATAGAGGAAACTCACCCAAAGATGAGATTTGGGCAGTGTTCTCTCCACCTAGCTTGATGTTCCCCAGGAAGAGAGTCCATCAAGCTAGGTTGAGAGAACCTTGCACAAATATCATCTTGGAGTGAAATTTTGTGCGGCGACGAGAACAGGCCTCTCCCAGTTCCCGCCCAGTCTGCTCCAATTAAGAATCGGACTGGGAAGGAACTTCCCTATCCTCCTGCCCATACTCTCCCTCTTCCCCTGTCCTTCCCACCCCCTAAACCCTTTACCCTACCTTTTTTTTTTTTTTTTATTTTGTTGCTTACTGCTCCGTTGGAGCAGTAGCAACTTGCGTCCTCCATCAGTCTCTTCTCCAGTATAGTGGTCAAAATGGGCCACTGTAGTGGCTGCCTCCAGCCCCACCTTTCTTGCCCCTGGACCGCCCCTTTCCTTTGGCCCGGCACTTCTGTGCATAAGTGGTCAGGCTCCTTCTTGCAGTGTGTGCAAGACCCAGCTGCGCACGTAACCCCCAGATTTTACGCACGCGGGGTATTAAAAATCAGGCCGTTAGTCTCTTGTATGATCTTTATCCAGTTGGACTCTATGCCATCCTGGACAGAAAGCACCACCACCCCACCAAGTTGATCCTCCCTATCATTGCGATATTATTTATTTATTTATTTATTTATTTATATATAAACTTTTATATGCCGATATTCGTAGGAAACATCACATCGGTTTACAATTAACTATAAAGGATGGAAAATTACAATGAACAGGGAGAGGAGGAAAGGAGGAGCAGGCTATAAGGAGTAGGTGGAAGAGGCAGAGAGAGAATAATGAGATAGCGAGAGATGCCAATTATGTCTATCTCATCATTCATGCTATGCACTCTAACTCTCCCATCTTACTTCTTAGATTTCTGGCATTGGCATAAAGACATTTCATACTGTGTTCCCTGTTTGTATTAATGACTTACTTTTCAGTCGATAGTGATAATTTGGAATCCTTTAGCTCAGGTGATTCTTTACTTATAGGCACAGGGATAACGTTTGCTTTTATTGGAACCTCTCTGTTTGGATACTCTAACGTTCATGTTTCATTAGTATCCTTTGAAGATACCTCCATCCAAACCATGCGCTGCTGAGCGACTGTTGGCTTCCCCCTTTTTTCTAGTTTAAAAGCTGCTATATATCCTTTTTAAAACTTAGTGCCAGCAGCCTGGTTCCACCCTGGTTAAGGTGGAGCCCATCGCTTTGGAAAAAGACTCCCCCTTCCCCAAAAGGTTGCCCAGTTGCTTACAAAATGGAATCCCTCTTCCCTGCTCTATTGTTTCATCCATGCAGTGAGACTCTGGAGCTCTGCCTGCCTCTTGGGGCTGCGCATGGATCATTTAGCGAATGCTGCCCTGGAGGTTCTGGATTTCAGCTTTCTACCTAAAGTCTAAATTTGGCTTCCATTACATCTCTCCCACATTTTCCTAAGTCATTGATGCCCACATGTACCACAATGGCCTGCTCCTTCCCAGCACTGCCTAAAATCTTATCTAGGTGATGCTTGAGGTCTGCCACCTTTGCACCAGGCAGGCAAGGTATCAGGCAGTACTCATGTCCACCAACCACCCAGCAATAATAATCAAATTACCAGCTATGACGGCCAACCTAACCCTTCCCTCTTGGACAGTAGTATTGGGAGACTTCATCCTCGGCGCATTGCATATTAGAGATGTGATTCGGCCAAACCTTTTGGTTCGGCCTTCATTATCAGCCCGCCGTGGGAAATTTTGTTTCAGATGCCCACAAACCGAAGCCTGAAACCCGCCCCAACCCTTCGAATTCAATTATTACAATGGGGGGTTGTAAAAACCCACCCCAACCCTTCAAATTTTATTAATTGCACCCCCCCACCAAAACTTGCTGAAATTCCCTGGGGGTCCCAGGAGCAATCTCCCCCTCTCGGGCCATCGGCTGCCAGTAATCAAAATTGCGCCAATGGCCCTTTGCCCTTACCGTGTGACAGGGGCTATCGGTGCCATTGGCCAACCTCTGTCACATGGTAGGAGCAATGGACGGCAGGCACCATCTTAAAAAATGGCGCGGGCCATCCATTGCTCCTTCCATGTGACAGGGGCCGACCAATGGCACCGATAGCCCCTGTCATATGGTAAGGGCAAAGGGCCCTCGGCGCCATTTTGATTAGTGGCAGCCGATGGCCCGAGAGGTGGAGATCGCTCCTGGGACCCTGCTGGACCACCAGGGACTTTCGGTAAGTCTTGGGGGGGTGTCGGGCAAGTCTTGGGGGGGTCGGGAGGGTGGGGCATTGCAATTAATTAAATTTGAAGGTTGGGGTGGATTTGGGGTTTTTTTTTTTAATGTGCCCTTTCTCCCCCCCCTGAAAATGATAAGAAAACCACACGACATTTCATGGTTTTTTTTATCGTTTCATCACCCCCCCCCCTGAAATGCAACAAAATAGGAAATATTGTCTCTATTTCCTATTTCGTCACAAACAAATGCACATCCCTATTGCATACACCTTGTGCTTTAGTAGGTTGGCATTCTAATCATGCAGTCATCTAGAAATAGTAGACAGGCATTCTCATTATGCAATGCCAGGCTATGTACATTTGTTTTCCTTATAGAGACATTAGTACCTAGATATAGGGTGGCAATTAGAATATTCCTGCTATACTTATTTGTTTAAATAGGTAAGTAGGATGTGTGACCTGATAGAAATAACCTTACTGATATCAAATAGTTCTGCAATAGTTAAACCACTTTTCAAATTCCAGTGATTTACTTTAATAGGAAATATCAATATGTCAAATATTACAACAGCATCAATGAGGCACTCCAGGGAGTGTTTGGTTTATTATCAGTGGGTGCAACTCATATGATCTAACACAATCCCTGTCATACCCTGGCTTAGTAATTGGGATACCAAATGCATACAGAAGGTCACTCTGAGGAGAGGCTGAAACAACCTCTGTGTGCAAACATTTCCTAAAGAATGTTTCATTATTTCCCAGTAAATACTGTTGCGATCCCCCCTGCTGCTGCGCTGCAGGAGGTCTCTTACCTTCCTCTGGAGGCCGCTCTGAAGCCAGGGCCTCGCCTGCGCATCATCCAGGACTTGCTCCAGGGTCTGAGAGGCCTAGCTGCTCCTGAGGCATGCCTGTGGCTTGCAAGCCTCAGCGTTTGGACTTCCTGTTGGGCGACGCCCTTCCCTAGGGGCTGGCCCGCAGCTCTCTACCCTAGTTATAGGACCAGCGGTGGGCGGTCCTGACTAACTCCTCCCAGGGAGTTGCCTGCAACCTCCAGTATTTAAGGACTTGCTTGTCAGTTCCTCAAGGCCTTCGGATTGGGTTACACAGTTGTCTGTGGCCTCTCCCGATCCAGGTCCCCCGTGACTCTGACTCCTGCTTGTCGTCAGCCTGCCTTGACTCCGGTCCGTGACTCCGACTCCTGCTTGTCTTCAGCCTGCCTTGACTCCGGTCCGTGACTCCGACTCCTGCTTGTCTTCAGCCTGCCTTGACTCTGGTCCGTGACTCCGACTCCTGCTCGTCTTCGGCCTTGGATCTGTGCATTACAGTTGTCTGTAACCTAGCTGGTCCAGGTCCTCCATGTTTCCTTATGTCTGCCTTGACGTGTGCCTACTTGTTTGCTCCTGTGCCTGCCAGCCGTAAGGACTTCGGATGTGAGTATCCCAGCATCGGAGTTCCTCTTCGCCTGGGTCTTCCCCGCACCCTCCTTCTCAGCGTGGTCCGCGACCAGCCTTCCTGGGCTGTGTAGGGCGCGTCTGGGACAGGGTGGTCCGCGACTCAGTCCCACGGGTGGGCTGAGTAGGGCGCCCTGATGGACAGTGCAATGTTCCCGTCCAGCCTTGTCTCCAGTGTCTGCTTCAGCCCTTGCCCGGATGTCTTCCTGTCTCTGCCTTGACCTGGTTCCTGAGCCTTCTGTCCTGTTGGGCCCTGGAGTGGCCAACAGGAGGGATTCGTCCCACGGGCTCTTGAGCTTCTGCCAGCCGAGGGGGCTTCGGATGTGAGTATCCCAGCATCGGAGTTCCTGCTCGCCTGGACCTTTCCTGTGTCTCGCTTCAGCCCTTGCCCTGATGTCTCCGTCTTGCTTCAGCCTGCTTCTGCCCCGTCTGATGTCTTCAGTTTAAGGACTCTGTCTGCCCTCGCCTCTGTCCGGCCTGCTGCCCATTGCCGTTCCCTGCGGCGGGTCTGAAAGGGCCGGGAACAGTCGGAGGACCGTTCACTAGTCAACTTCCCCGTGTTGGCTACCATGGGCATGCAGGTCCGGCTGAGGGCCGGACTCCCTGGTTCTGTTCCTGCCTGCCTGGCTCACCATGCCTGCTCAGCTCACCTCCCACGGTGTGGCCTTGGGCTCCTCCTGGGGTCCTGCCGTGGCCCAAGGGCTCACCACCCGCCCGAGACGACCGCGCCTGCGCGCGGTCGTAACAAATATTTATTTTATTTATTTATTTATTTATTAACTTTTATTTACCGACATTCGTGAAGCACATCATGCCGGTTTACAAAGAACTCAGATGAGATACAGCAAAACAATATAACAGTATAACAAAATAACTTTATAAACAATGTAATATAATATTACTAACCAAAAGAATAAAGAATAAAAGACAGAACTGAACAAAATAAAACAGTACAAAGGCATTACAAAAGGAACCAAAAGGAGCAGAAGATTTAAGGGGGAGGAAGGGGGGGGGGGAGAGGAGGGGGAGGGCGAGGGGAGGGAGGGGGGGTGAGGGGTTTAAGAGGGGAGGGGGAAAAAGGGGGGGGGGGGGGAAGAGGAGAGGGAGGGGAGAGAACCAAAGTTAAAAGGAATTAAAAGGGAGAGAATACATAAGACTTAATACATGAGACTTAAGAGAGGTATTACTTAAATAAGTAGAGTTGCGGAAGAATCGAAAAAAATCGCGAAGGCGGTGGAAAACGCTGGGACATGGATTCTTCAGAGGGTATCAAGGGGGGGAGGTGGAAAGGGTGGAGGGGGGGGGGGGGAATATCGGGGAAGGGTAGCGGCCGGGTGACGAGGAAGGGTAGCGGCTGGGTGATGATACTAAGTACTAAATACTAAATACTAAGTACTAAGTACTAAATACTAAATACTAAATACTAAGTACTAAATACTAAGAGATTACAAAATTATAAACTTAACTATTAAAAGAAAAGATGAGAAATAATGTAATTTAAGGTAACTGATGTATTACTTTGTAATACACAGGAAGAGTAATTTTCAAAGCCATTTCCATGAATAATACAGAAATGGGCTTTTACTAACTTGCCAATCTGATATGTGAGTATTCTTAGGTATGTTTAACAGGGGGGGGAGGGGATAAAGGGGATGGCAAGGTTGTACTTAGATGCATACTTTTGCACTTTCAGTTGCAGACATGTATTTATACTCCTTAAAAATGGAGTTACATTTCAAAAGGATTTATACACTTAAAACTGGGTTTTACGCACATAAATGGGCTTTTGAAAATTGCTACATTTATGTGCATAAATCTGTTTGAAAATTACCTCATATGAGGATAACTTTCAAACTACACATGGCTTCATGTACGTATATATGTGGATGTGCACATATTTACTATAGTAGTTTACAATATGCACATATGATATGTGAATGTTTTATGAAATACACCCAGTCGTGACAGGTGGTAAGCAGGCTAGTCCTTGCCATCAAAGCCGAAGACTGACAGGAAACTCATCTTAGCTTTCCCCACCCAAGCAACATAGACTCAGAAAGATCAGTTACTTTGAATTCTTTGTCAGACCAGCTTCAAAATGTATTTATTGAATAAATAAAATAAGTCTTATTAACTGCTTATTCAGGGAATCCCTGGTCTGCGCAGTTTACAACAAATTTAAACAAAATATACAACTCAATAAAACAAATAATAAAACAATAATCAAATTAAAACAAAAACTTTAAAATAAAATTACTTAAAATTACGTACACTGGGCCAGAGGATTATCAAATACGGCTTACAAATCAATATTTGCTGTGAACCTTTGCATGTGATCAACCCCGCCTCAGCCCACGGCAGCGAAAACTTGCTGAGGGTTCCCCACCAACCTAGCTGAGGCCAAGTCTTGAAACCTGAAGCTGTTACAGCTGATAACCTTGCAATGCGATGCACCCAACGATACCCAACTGACACACTGAAATGTCAACCATAAACCGGCACCAACCTGGAGGTCGTATTGAATGGCTGTCACCACCAACCCCTCCAATTGTTTTATGCTAGTTGTGCCTCTCGCAGAGGGAGCAAACAAGGTCCCTCCTACTGGGGTTATCCTGCACCCATCACTGCCCATATCTGACACACTGCCATGCAAATAATACATGGCATCCATATGTGTTGTGACTATCTCAAAGGACCACTATCACCACCTCCTTAGTTGTTTATATATAATTTGCTCCTTAACACAAAGGGAGAGGAGAACAAGGGGGGTGGGGGGTGTCCCGTCCCGTCCCGTCCCGTCCCTCCTAGCAAGGCCACCCGATAGATTGCCACCCGTACAAAGTCAAACAGGGATCCAGTTGACAAGTTTTTAAATAGCAGGAGAGCACAGTATAATTTAACCCCAACTCAGAATGTAGAATATATCTAGTGACAATGCATATTGCTTAAGCTGCATTTGTTCTCCTGAATGGTGCCATCAAGTGGAACATCACCTCATAATTCAGTCTGTTGTAAGAAATGGAGGTGATCTGCCATCCCTTAACTTACCAGATCAATAAGAAGGTTTTACTGTACCAATTTAAGCCTGCCCTAACATCATGTCACCTAAGAGTTGCAAATGAAAAAGCAAACCTGTGCAGTGCTACTTGCCATAGTGGAGGACTGAAGAAACAAAATCACCTCACACCCCATGCACAACTATAGACTACAGTACTTTTGAGAGATAAAGAGGGAGGCCAGTAATCCCCAAACCAGAGTTATAGCACCTGTTGCCTAGCTCAGAGCTCCAACAGCTATTAGACAGTAGACCTTTAGTTAATATGTATTAGAAAATCACAGTAGATTTATATTAATCCCTGTTGTGTTGATCTGTAGTATGAAAGTTACTTTTTGCTTGTGATCTTCATTTGTAATGACAGTATATATAATGTCTAAATAAATAAGTGTGAAGCCATAGTAGACCTAAAACTCACCAATTGCTTTTAAATCATTATACTGCTCCAAGGAAGAAAGTTTTATGGCCTGCCGACCCATTAGCAAATCATTCCCTCAGAGCCAGGCATGAAGAAGACAGGGTTGTGCAGTTAGAGACATTGCTAAGGGCGTACCAGCAAATACCAAAATAGCCTATCTGCCACCCTCTCATTGGCAGGTAGCCCAACAAAGGTCCACCGTCATGGACAGACCACTTGGCTCAACTAAACTACAAAGCCATTTCCTCTGCTGTCCTGGCCTGTGTCATATGAATCGGGGACAACCCTTTTAGTAAGAAACTGGGAGTTGCCTAGATTAAGTGATTCACAAGATTAGATGTGCCAGATTGCATAAGACTGAGTTTGAAACTTTGCAGTAAGAGTTATAATAACTATTATATCATGTGAGGTGTTTACAAACCATACCTGAATTTGCCTAATGGATTGAAGAAATTACCACTAAAGTAGCACCCTGCCACTCCAGCTATGTCGTCATCTAAGCAAGTCCGTGTACCTGAAGAAAAACTGTTCCACCTGGAAACAATCATCCCATCCACAAGAATGCCTGTGTAACACGAAGGCACAAAGGATGCAGCAGTAGACAGTGGAGATAGCCAACCTGATTTATTCTGCGATGATGGTCAATCATGGAATGGGTGCCTAAAGACAAAATGCTTCAAATACAATAAATAAGATACTGACTAAGCGCTGACACAGGTAGATGATGGTGCATGCTGGAAACAGAGATGGTGACACCTGTGGCACTGCAGGGCCATTTCTCCCAGGTCTTATAAAGCTTGCAATATAGACTAGAATAGGGATGAATACATATTTCTCTTGAATCCACCTGCGAGACAGGGAATAACTGCAAGATAGCACCCATGTTGTGCAAGCTATGATGTTGCATTGCTGAATACACACAAAACTGTCATGGCTAGAAAATCACCACAATTACTTGTGATAACAACCCTGGAAGAAGAACTGATGTGAAGGGAAACTACTGTTGCGGGCTGTCCCAGAACCTGCCTATAGAGGCGTGTTATTTACTGGTCTTAAACAGGTAGAATGCTATTGGCAGAGACATGCGACAAGCTAGCACTTCCTTGTCCTTATCCAAGGAATATCTGTACAACATTGACGCTCAAGAGGATGTGGCAGTCTAGCCAGTCAACTCCATTGAAGTTCCCTGCAAATAATCATATGGGCACCTGAAAAGGATTGTTGGATCTTGCTGGGCAGACATTAGTGCATAGAACTATATTTTATGTGCACTAAACGGCTTTAATGTGGACCATAACCTTTAATACTTTAGGCCAAATTATATCAATCTATATAAATAAAAATGTTAAATAGTTTGGACAAAATCGCTAATCTCAGAAACCACTGAACCAATTGCTTTCAAATTTGGACACAACCTTCATTTCACATACAGGAAGGTTCTTCTGTACTTACATTACAGATATGTCACACCTGTGACAGGTAAAACAGGTTTAAAGATGTTTTCCAGAAAACAGCGACATCTGCTGGACGTAAGCACCATCTGTTACACCTTACACTAACACACGCTACACTAATCATTTCGCCAGTCCAGGTCCACGTTTCACTTCCATTTTAACACATTCGCGCACTTTTTTCGCCGGAAGATAACTATTTCCTTTACAGATAAAATACACCCACCACCCTCCACACACCCCCCACACACATGCCAAATTTATTTACTTCCCAGGCCCTCACAACACACACAAAACCTGACAGAAGTCCGGGAGGCTCCAGCGGGGGGCCAGGACCGGTCTGGGACACATCTCCTGCACTACGGCCGTCGGCTGCCAGCAATCAACATGGCGCCGACGGCCCTTTCCCTTTCTATGCTACTCGGGGACACCAATGGCGGCAGTAGCCCATGTGACATAGTAAGGGCGAGGGCCCCTCAGCGCCATTTTCAGGACTGGCAGCAGGCGGCCCTTTGCCCTTACTATGTCAGAGGACCTACCGCTGCCATTGCTCCACCCCACTGACATAGTAAGGACAAAGGGCCATCTGAACCCGTTTCAGTGCTCACAGCCGAAGGACCAACGCCAATTCATCGCTTCCGGACCGCTCCTGAATGGCCGCTCCACCGACTGACATTTTTATCAGGTCTCGGGGGGTCTGGAGGGTGGAGGGTGGTAATGAATTTATTGCGAACATCTTGGGGAGGGGTCACAAGGGGGGGCAGGTTTCATTCATTCGGCAACTCTGGGGGGGGGGGGGCAGGAGGGTGGGCTACTGTTTTTCGCAGGGCTGGGGGAGGGGGGGCCAGGAGAGTGTGGGGTGGTTAGTTTAAGAGAACGTTTCTCGTAGGGTTGTTTTTTGGGGGAAGGGGGAGGTTCACACACAAATACATACACTAAACTTGCACGATCTCGGGGACGCACCAAAATAGCCCTCCCCAGACCACAAAACAAATTTGGGAGTGCAAATTTGGTTAGGCACTCCCCTATTTGGCTACATAACGCACACAGACGCCCAGGGACAGACCACATGTAGCACCAACAATTTTAATTTCCCAGGTCTTGGGAGGGGGTAGGAGGGTGGGGGGTTATTATTTGATTTAAAGGGTTGGGATTGTTTTGGTTTTTTTGGGGGGTGGGGGGGGTTCCCACAGAAATAGAAAGACAAAGGTTTTCTGATCTGAAGGGTAGGCAGTAGGTGGGGGGAGGTGACAGTGAGGGGAGGGAGAATGAGGGGGGAGGTGAGTATCAGGGGAGGGAGAATGAGGGGAGAGGTGAGTGTGAGGGGAGAGAGTTGGAGTGGAGACAGGGGAGGGAAGGGGGGGTGAGTGACCAAGGGGGAGGAGGATGAGTGACTGAGGTAAATGAGCAAGGGGAAGGGGGAGGGAGGGAAAAGAACCCGATTCTGCCACTGCAACGCGTGGCCGGGTACCGCTAGTAATCTAATAGAATGAATCCTAATGTTATACAGTTATACCTTCAGACAGATTGCGAAAATGTATGAACAAAGAGGCTAGGTCTTATGGGTAACACACATCTGTAATATTTAAACAATCTTTCATGCTTTTTAAAAATATTTAAATTAAATCATTGTTTTTTTGTAATATTGTGTCTGAAATGAGTGCATCTTATGTTATTTGTTTGTCTCTCGCACTGTGAATGTCTACCTGGCTCTGCAAGTGTTTCAGAGTTTGGCATAAAGAAACAGAAGGTAGTTAAAGTTCAGCTTGAATCTTGTATATATTACATTTATTTGCAGGCTTTTGTGAAGTCAAGGGTAAACAGTAGAATCAAAAGATCTGCAAACCAGTTATCGGTGATGTATTTTTATTAAACAAATCTAACACATTTGCGACTGTGTTTGCGACGTACGCTCGGATCACTAAGTCACTCAGTGAATGGACTAGCAAGTAGGAATGCAAGTCACAAGAGTATTTGGTTTATCCAATAAAAAGGCTGTACCTGCAGTGTTTGCTGACCTTTTATTTCTGTGATTGAAATGGACTCTTACAGCAAATACTTCTTCATTCAAGGGTAAACAAGTTTTGATTTTCTATTCTAGGGATATCTGCAAAATCACGAAATGTCACAAATATGCGGAAACAGGCTGAGTTGTGGGGTTGTGATTGATTTTGAAACTGAAAGGCTCTGGCTTATTGTGATTCCCTGGGGCTTTATAGATTGACTTTAATTTGGACTGGTGAATTCATGCCTTACTCACGAATGCGTGCGCTAATGGCTAAAAACACTAAAATGAAATGTTGCAGCAGTCATTCAAATAAAGCAGAATCTTCATATGAAATAATTATCAATCTACAGTATATGCAGCACACTTTTCAGACTTGGCAGGCACAAGTGTATGTCTGTGAGAATCTGAGAAATAGGACGTGCCCAGACTTGAAGCCCCATACAAAGCGAAACATTTTAACCATAAGCACCCTTAGTCTCTTGAACTTTGAGATCATTGACTCAGCAGAAAGTTGGCTTTTTGACCATTAAATATGGTTCATAGTTTATCCTAAAGTTCACTTTGAGTGAGGTAGATGTCAGCTCTGTAGCACGGGACTTCCTGGACCTGTTCTGGTGACTCCACAGCCAGTTGGATTTTCAGAATATCCAAAATTATTATGCATGAAGTATATTTGCATATGTTAGAGACCCCATATGTCAGTATATCTCATGCATAGTCACAGATAGTAAGAGATCCTGCCAAGACTAAGATTATCACCATCCAAGAACAACAGGAAGTGGAGAGTAAGAGAAGCTGCTGTCCTTTTATCTCCTGGTCTGCTCCCAACCCCAGGACCCACAGATGGGATACCACAAGACATCACTAGTGTGGAGGTACTTTACAGTTTTGGAGGATTAACATATTGCAAAATACA
Organism: Rhinatrema bivittatum; assembly: GCF_901001135.1. Taxonomy (NCBI): domain Eukaryota; kingdom Metazoa; phylum Chordata; class Amphibia; order Gymnophiona; family Rhinatrematidae; genus Rhinatrema; species Rhinatrema bivittatum. Next base: position 155,275,096 of record NC_042623.1, read on the forward strand.
TTCACTGTTGAAAGGCCCTCTTTCAAATAGTTGTATACTCCATCATTTGCAAAAAACACTGACTAGTATAAGGTTAAAAGAAGGTTGGCAAACCACCATGGAGCAGTTGGAGTGGTATTCTACATCTTTGTCAAGGGGGAAGAGACAGGAAGCATTGAAGGTGACGACACAGACTGTCAAGAGAAGTGTACATTGGTGACAGCTGGATGTGGCTGGGACAGGCAGCTGCTCTAATGGGGGTGTAGTAGGAGGGCACAGGTGGAATATGATGCTCACCAAGATGATGAGCCAAAATCATAATTTAGTGCATAGCATAGCAGTAACAAGAGGGATAATGGAGGACTGGTGGCAAGATTAGAAACATGGAATGGGTGCCCAAAGACAAAACGCTTTAAATACAATTAATAGGGTTAGGGTTAAGAGCAGGAAAAGCAGTGCTGCTCTATTGCCTGCATCGGTAAGCGCGGGAAATGTAGCATTGGCTGTACAGGGCAGAGAGGGAAATTATAGCACAGGTTTTTATTGGTTCTATACAGTGGCATGATCTTTAAAGAATTGTGATTGATATACATACATGTCAGTTGTTACAGGATATACCTCTTTTCTGCTAAAAAAAAACCACATCCTTACATTAGCCTAGTGTGGGTGTAGTTTGGAGTTGTTAGGAGTAGGAGGGGTTTAGTGGCTAGCGGCAAGTTAGGAGTTATTTTTGCGTTTGCTGATCCTATGTTTATGGAGCTAATTGCTTATTCATGATTCTTTTCCTTTCCCATTGTCTATTGTCTGTGATTGCAGTTTGGCAGAGCATTGTTTTATTATTGTCTTGCTGTCTGTGTTTTTGCCCTTTAGGCAAGAAAGAGCAGAGTGGGAGTTTTTGAGAATGGAGTGTGACAGAGGGGGGAATGTCTCAGGGCGAGGATGTGCATGACAGGCAGAAGAATGGGGGAAGGATGGATAGGAAGAGTGTGGCATCTGTCTCAGGTGAGTGTAGTCAGGGAGGGCAGATGGGGCAGGAGGAGAGGGGTGTGCAAGTGTTTGAGGATGCAGCTGGGGGTGGGAGTGCAGGGAAAAGAAGGCGGTTGGAGGAGATAGAGTATGGGGTGGGGGAGGGGGAGAGGGAGTATTGGTCAGGGAGGTAGGGAGCCACAGCAGTAATATAGAGGAGAAAAGGCAGCAGAGGGAGGCACGCTTCACAGACGAAGAAAAGGATCTGCTTGCCAGGAGGGTATGTGACAACTACCATGCACTCTTTGGACAGAAAACTTCCACCAGGGCAAAGAGAAGAATTTGGGAGAGTTTAGCCAAAGACATCATCAGCCTATCTGTGGCAAACAGGTCATTGGAACAGTTAAAGATCGCTGGCGTGACACCAGATCAGCTGTAAAAGGCCACTGTATAAAGGGACTTTATCACAGGGGTCCATACAGGAGGGACAGACACAGCGCTGTAGACGGAGGCTGTGAGCGTAGCACAGGGGTTGAGGAGACTGCTGTAGAGGACACAGGAGCAGAGCAAGAAGATAACACCATTGCAGCAGAGGGTTTGCAGGAGGAATCTATAATGTTATTTAGTGAGGGTTACTTGCAAGAGGACAATGAGAATGTGCAGCTAAATTTAACATTTATTGAGACATCACCCAACTCCGGGGGTGGAGGGTCACCTGTTGTTGGAGAGACCTCTGCTGCTAATCAGGATGGGTCATCATGTGAACCTCCAGGTACATCCATGGATGTCTTTGCTGAGAACCTGGCAGCTAAACTTATCTCTAGGCAGGAACAAATTCAGGCCAATATGACATCAGGATGGAAGGCTATCCAGAATGGACTTCAGCACTTAAGCAAACAAGTTAAGAAATTGCAAAGGCAGGCTAGGCATTCAACACAGAACCTGTGTGATGCAATCAGGGAGTTGAATGCAACTTTACAAGCTCAGCAAAACTGCATGCAAACGTTCAGCCACCCAAAGTACTATGTCTCGCAGAGGTGGAGGCAAAGGTAGAGGTGGAGTTCAGGATAGCACAAAGTAAGAAAAGAGTGCATGGTACAAAATCAAAGGCAGTTCCATAAAGAATGTTAATTTCATCGCTCGTCCATGCTGTACATGGAAAAGGGCAAACAGCTTCTGCACTTCCTTCTGGTGCTGACGGATCTCATGCCTGCAATAATCATCTCTTTGCTGACAGCTCTTCCTCCATGCTTCTGCCTTTCTCTGACCTGTCTTTGCTCATCAGTACTGTACACGGTTTTGGACATTGAGCTAGTACACATCCAGGCAGTACGAATGCTTTTCTCACATGCAATTCTCATCTCCTCTCACATGCCTCCATCCTTCTCATGTACTTGGGCATTTCTCCTACATGGCTCGTCTCTTCTAAACATGTGAGTAGCATCACTTTAAAAATTACAGTGGTATCATCACCTCTTGGGTTCCTAGGGCTGGAAGTGTATTGTGCAGGTTTTGACTAATAGTTTTTCTCTCTTGTGTTTTTTTATTTTTTATTTTTATGTTATAGGTTATAATAAACCTCATTGCTCATCCATGCTGTACACGGAACTGTAAACCCTGGGGGTGAAAGGTTCTATAAAGAGAGCGAATAGCAAAGGGGAGAGGGGGATATCCTTGTCTCATTCCAGGGCCAATTGGAATGCTATCCCCATATCCCCCATTAACCTTCACATGTGCCTTTGGTGACTCATACAACTTCTTAAGCCTTACAAGTAAGGCCGGGACAAAGTGCATCTTTTCTAACGTCCGAAGCAAAAAAAAGGCCAGTGCACCATGTTGAACGTCTTTTCCACGTCCAATGCGGTCTTGCAATCGTCAGTTTCAGGCATCCCTCATATCCTCAAATTGCAGCGCCATGAGCGGTTCTCGAGATGTTTGAGTTTTTCCTTCAGAGATGTGCACTCTTTCTGCATGAGTTGCTGTTGGGACGCTAATTCATTAAGTGAGACTGTGAGGCCCTCAACCCTAGTATCCTGCTCGTCGACACGAGAACCTAAAGCTGACAGGCCCTCCCTCACCTCCGAGACAGAGGCTAGGAGATAACTTTTTATGTTTTAAATCTACCCAGAGCTCTAAAAACGAGCTCCTGAGCTCATCCCTGGTTGGAAGATCAGTGGAACTTGGGTCAGTAGAGGTAGTCGGCATGGCATTTTCCGGCAAGGAATCACCAGAGTCTTCTGCCGCCTGCCCGCTGTCCTCGTGAGAGGAATCAGAGGTTTGTTTGCTGAAGGCAAATTGTTTTAAATTAGCGCCATCCCAGTAATCTTAGTCAGCGATGTAGCGATCAAAATTAGCAGAAAGTCAGGGCGAGGCAGACTTAACTATAAGATTGAGTGCTCGGGGTGAGGAGTCTCGAGATCACATGTCCATCTTGGCTTGCTGCCGGATTATGCATTTTTATTCTATACTTTTAGTCTGTTTGCTCATTGATGCTGGATGAGGTCCAAGAACTATGTAAGTTAATTGGTCTTTGTTCAGTTTTGACAATCATAGAAGTAAAATTTAAGACCCGCACGTGAGCGCACATGTGCGCATGTTTGCCGGCTTGTTAGAAGGACAAGCTGATTATATAACATGCGTGCATGTATGTGCATACATGCACGCTTGTTATAAAATTGGCTATCAGCCTGTACATGCGTGCACAATTTTATTTTGACTTGTGCATGTGCACGCGAATGCTGTCTCAAGCCCGTAAGTGGGGAGAATTTTAGTAGGTATGTGCGGCGATGCAATAGGCCTTTTTCTCATTTCGCCCCAGAAAAGGAGAGTATTTCCTAAACCCCCTAGCTAACCTGCCTCCCTTTCATTCTATTACCCTTGACTGTTAATAACCTGCTAACCGGAGTACTTTTTTTTGTTACATGACTTACATGCCATCCATAGCAGAAGTAAAGTTACATGGTAGGGGACCCCGCGCATGCTTATGTATGTAAATACGCACTGGATTCATGCTACAGATCCAGCTCTTCCCCTTTTGGTGAGAATAATTTTTATGCGTGTACCTGGAGATACGCACATACCTGTGCTGGTTTTAAAATCTGCGCGGCGCACGCCAGGCCGAGTCATGTGCATATCTCCTGACTTTGGCGTGCGTAAGGCTTTTAAAATTCACCCGATAATCATCATCTGTTGTAGCTGCTAAATCTTTGCTACTTGTTCACTGTAGCCATGTGTGGTTGACTGTGAAAGACATGAGAGAGAGAGAGAAATCCAGGCCTTAGAGTAGAAAAATTATTTGCTATTATAATACCATTCTGGTTTACTTTGGGTATACAGTATTTATAGATGCTTTGTGAGAATATTTCTGATGATGTTTGAACAGTATGGTGGAACTTGTGCTCTTCAGCTAAATCTTAAAATGATTTTGTCAGACAAAAAATAAATGTTTAGTCTAATTGCTATATTCCAAGTTTGAAAACAGATTGATTATTTTTTATTAATATTTTTTTGGAGGAGGTAAGTGGAATAATGAAAACTCTATTTTAAAATTTGTTGAAGAAAACTCAGAAGTATCACAGGCTGGAGGTGTGGCTCATTTTTGGGTGTAATTTTTTTTTAATTATGCCACTATCTTCATTCCAGGACTACTGAACCAAGGGGGGAAAAATACAAGAAATTAGGCTTCTTATCAAAATGTGCATCTCTCTTTATGGGATGGAATTAGCTATCCTGGCTATGGTAGTGAAAATAAAATATAAAAAAAAATAAATCCAAAGTCTCTCCAGCCTCATTTTTTGAATAATTTACATAATTATAAGGCTTCTTCTGTTATAAGAAATTATGCTTCATCACTTATTGATTATTGTAATTAAGGAAGTAAAAATGCATTTAGAAAATTGTGATTTTCTTGTAGAAAGAGTGAAAACAACATTGCTCACATTTTAATTGGCTGGATTGTTGGCAAAGTTCAAAATTTGAAAACAAAAATATCATCATTGTACAGAAGGAAAAACAATGAAGTCATTGAGTGTCAGACCTGTGTTCAACTTTGCCATAAGGCAGCTATTAAAGCATTAACATGAAAGTGTTTCCTTATGGTTCAAAGCTCCTTTACAAAACGAATACGGCTAGGTTCCATAGGCATGCCTAATCTATAACCTACAGGTCATGCCTGCTCAGTTGTATAATTAGAATCACATTTTGATTCTTGTACGCTGCTGTTTAGTGATGAGAAATAGATTTTGTTGGAGCTTAAAAATAACAACTAGATTCTGTCCTGATTGCAAAAGGACAGAAGTGTTAATTTAAAAAAAAAAAAAAAAAAAAGTAGGACATACTTCATAATACAGGACATTTTGCATCCCTAGTTATATTTTACATTAATCTTTCTGTTCAAGACAAGATCAGGGATTGCTTTGGGAACTGTTTAGTATCTGCAGCAGGGAAATTCTCCTTCAGGGTATAATTATGAGGCTTAGTAACAGGGCTACATATTATTTACTGTTAGGCCATGTAACCACAGTTTAATGTGTAGTCATTGGCTAGTAGCATATTAATATAATAATGGCAGATAAAGACCAGAATAGTCCATTCACTCTGTCCAGCAAGTTTCTTCAGGTAGTAACTGCCACTCCATGGAGGTTACTCCATGCAGAAATGTAAACTTTAGGTGTAACAGAAGTTACCCCATTTTTCATTTTCTAGCCACTAGGGATCGTCTGTGTTTCTCCCACAGCCTTTTAAATTAAGTTATCATTTTTGCCTTCATCACCTCTTCCTGGAGGGCATTCCATGCTTTCAGCACCCTTTCTGTGAAGAAGTATTTCCTGACACTCTTCCTTGGAGTTTCAGATTATGACCCTTAGCTTTACAATTTCTTTTCCATTGGAAATTATTTGACCTTTGAGCATCTCTGATTTCTTTCAGGTATTTGAAATTCTGTATCATGTCTGACCTGTCTCTCCTCTTTGTCCTTTTTTAATGAGTCAGCGGTTCATTGTGATTCTGCAGCTAAACCTCTATGAAGTTAATGTATTAAAGTGCATATTATTTTGAAAATTGTGCTTCACACTCAATAAAGCAAAATAATGCACTTAATTTGTGATTAAATGACAATTTTGACTTTTTGTGAGCAAAGCTTGAAATGATGCGCATTCACAAACTGTTCACTACATATATTTTATTCAAATTCAAAACTCAGCTTCTATGATGAAATAAACAATGCAGCTTATTAATTATGATATTTGAGAAAACTGGCTTGTGAAAATAGTTTTGTAAGCCAGGTTTCATAAAAAAAAAAATATATATCTACACCTTGATGAGATGTACTTGTGGGTTTTTTTTTTTTTTTTTTTGCTCAATTTTGCACAACTTGCTTTATCTTCCTCAAGCAATTCTGAGGTTTAGTACATCAGCGTTTATATCTCAGTTGAGACTAGTGGAGCTGATTTGTGGTTGCAATGGTAAGCTGTAGGAAAATAGAACACCAGAGTGACAGGGTTCATCTGGATGTGTGTCCATGGAAAGAGTTTCCTGTGGGTACCTGCACATGTTTTTAGCAATTTAGATTTTTGTTTATTACATTATTGTTGACCTGGTAGTTCCTCTTTTCAATCTTTTTCTTCTAGCTCAGTCAGAATCAGTGCAGGGATCCTGGCAACATGAGCCTTCATCCACAACTCCCTGAGAATTTTTTACCTACTTAAGGAGATCCTCCCTAATAGTTTCAAGTGTGGTCATTATAACAATTGTCCTGAGGCCGGGAACCATGTGCCAGGGATCTTTCCAGAACCTTGAATCATAAGCTCTAAATTTGGCCATTCATGTTGCTCCTATTGATGACAACAATTTCCTCCCCACAGATGTCACTGGCCATCCATTAGATTTAGGCTTTAGAACCAGCGCTTATGGATTTATAAAGGATAGTATTTTTATGACTCCCCTATGCTGGACCAATCATTATCTTGTGAAGTTGGAATTAATATACTAAGGAGGTTTGTCACAATCAACATGGACTAGGGTTCTAGGAGACAGTGCATGTGGGTTCCACAAGAAAAATTACAAGAGGCATTGCTATCTACAGATAGGATTAGATATGTAGGGAATTTATTTTATTTTTCCTGGTAATTTATCAGTGTATATAACAACAAAGAAAAAATGAGAGAAATCAGTTCAAACATGACTTTATTTTCCTGGGCAAATGTAATTTTAGTTCTTATAATAAATACTTATAAATTACTGGGTTAAATTAAATGAAAACGAAGATCTCTATAGATATGTTATGTTGATCAAATAGAATGAGGTATCAATATGAATTTATGATTCATTAGCACCAGAGAAATTCTATTAGCAGAGGTCACACAAAACTTCACCTTTGGTATCATAAGGGACCGCATATATTAAATTGCCAAGTTTGACAGGTGGAAAAGAAATGGTGTAAATGTAGATATGAGATGAATTTATTGATTTGAAAGAAATGTATTTCTAGGTATAGAGATGAGGAGAAGCAGGCAAAAACAATAATTTGTTTGTGAGTAACTTACTTTAACACAAAATCATCAAAAGAAACTTTTCCATTGTCAACTTAGCATGTACTAGGATGAGGAAATCTGAGGCCTCTCAAAGGTTATGGTATGCCCATTACGAGGAATGAGTATCAAGGATGGGAACTTGATTCTTCAAGACTCATGACAGTTTTTAGGAAAATGAATGGAGTGGGTGCAATAAATTGAACACACATTGCACTAAAATATCTATGTGATGCAGTAAAATAGCACATGTTGCAGTAACTCAAAACAAGAATTACCCTAACCATGCCCCTTTTTGTTTTTTATCGCAGGTGCTATTTTTGCTATATTTATAGCAAAATGATGAATCTAGGTCTAGGGTCTTTGGAATCTACTTGGAGAGGGTCAAATTGGAACAAGGTGGAATAGCAGTGCAGCATAGAACTATATGAAATGATGGAATAGTGGGGATAGGATGCAAAACTAGTTGAATGAGAGTGAGGTGCAAGGTATCTATATGGATGGTGTATTAGTGTTTCCCAACCAGTGTGACATGGCACACTGGTGGTGTCTTTAGACTTGATCAGGTATGCCATGAAGTCACCAATGCCGGATTCTCAGATCCAGGCCAGTACTTGGGCTCTGTTCTCTACACCTCACAGCAACAAGACTCACCAGAGGTGGCTTTTAAATGGGTAGGAACTCCTTTCTGAGAACAGGTGTGGTCAATCATGCATGCCGCTTCTTCCTAGATGCAGTATTGAGCAATGGCGTGGTAATTAATGGGCAGCATGAAGGGCACGGAAAGCTAGGACCTGCTTTGTATAGCACACAGTACTCCCTTATCTTCCCTAACTTTGAGTCCCTCCTGCCACTGTTTTATCTGAAGGGTGAATAAGGCAGGAAGACAGTAAGCACTGAGCACTGGATGTGATTCACTTTGAGTGCTGGAAACAGCAGCAGTGAAGCTCTGGCAGCTACATGTGGCAGTCAAAGTAACTAACTGAGCCCCCCTGCCCACAGCACAGGGGGGCTCAGGAGCTTTTGCATCTTGACTGGTTCATGTGTGTCGTCGCCCCATTTCTTCCTGTGCTATAAAATTTGGGAGAGAGACTGGTAGGGCTTTCAGTGCCTCTCCTGTTCTGTGGAAGTCAATGTGCCACACACCATTTTTGTTAATGTAGGTGTGCCTTGGGTGTGAAAAGGTTGGGAAACACTGGTGTATTAGTTTGTAAATATTGTCTGGGATTTGGTTGGGAAGGGTGAGGTTTGGGGGTTCTTTAGTTACTATTATATTTTACTGGTTTTTATGGTTTACTGTAATCAGCTTTGAGTTTATTGGATAAGGCAGAATATAAAATCTAATAAATAATGCTGCTCCACAGCATCCCCAGCCCTAAGCCCATCCAGGAGGTGAACTGGGGATTTTCTGCATGGACATGTACAGTATTTACTGGCCAGGTGTCTTTAATGACATAATGTCTCACTATTTAACAATGAAATCATATTTCAGCAAAGATGTTACTAGCTTGAGCATTCTATAGCTTCCTCATAGATATTCCCAGCAATGCAGTATCTGTACTGCCTGCTAAAATCCATCATTTTATTGGACCCAGAATATTTTTAATTTGCTTTTAACTAATTGTCACTTTTACATATGTCTTTTAATAAGTTGGCTAGCTTTCAGTGGGACCATTAAGGGAATGGGTGACCAACAAATTGGTTGCTGCTGAGTGTTTAAATTAATACAGTGTCACTGTACACTCTACAGCAGTGTCTTTCAGCCTTATCCTGGAGCCTTTCCTAAACTCCTTGAGAAATATTTGCATGCATTAGCTATGCAAATAAAACTCATGCATATTTACTGTGGAAATCCTGAAAACCAATCGGGTCATGCATCAAAATGCGTTATGGCGTTAATGCATGCTTTAACGCCATAAGACATGCGATAAGAACACTAACACATGACGCAAATGCAAATTTTTGGGAGGGGCAGTATCAGGGAGGAGTTTGGAAAGGATTTCACAAAGATGAAATTTTGTACTATGTTATCTTATCCTAGCTTGATGGTACCCTGTTAAAGAGTCCATCAAGCTAGGGTGAGAGAATAGTAGAAAATTCATCTTTGTAAGACTTTCCTCACTCCAAATGACATCAAATCTTCACCAAGGTGTACTGTGCTGTTCGTGCGTCTTACTCTACATGAGAAACTGGCCCCTAAACCCTAAAGCATTACCAACATCTCACCTCGACCTATTAAATGGCCCTTCTATAGAGATATAAATATTTCACTACTATGAGAACTTTGTAGATAGTCTGTCTCTCTCTTTCTCTCTCTCTAAAGAAAAACAGGGTATGCTAAGTTTACCACACTTCCAATACAAAGCATTAACATACCATGTGGTGCAGTAATTCTAAAATTTCCCTAAACAGTCATTATCAATGCATTTTCATGAATCTAGGGGTAAATTTGTTAGGTGAGACTCTAAGAACAGACCAAGTTGGGAAACCTTGGTCTTCAGGCAGGAAATTACTGACCATTGCCTAATGTGGAAAATAAAAGATTTAAGAAGGTTATAGAATACACCGTAGCATGTAGGTAGTCTGGAAACCAATAGGATATAATATCTAATACATTTCATCCTAAAATATTAAAGGAATTAGCAAAAGTAAAGTTTTGAGCAGATCATTAACAGCTTACTAATCACTGATGTAAAGCAGAAACTCAAGCGTGATTTAGTCATTCAATTATTCTTAAAAGAATGCTAAAATATTTACTGGGCGATCAGGCTTAGAAATACCTTTTCTGTTTGGAATATATTGATAAAATTGGTAAGATATTTGAATAATTTTACTTCCTCAGATGGTATCTAGTAGTTTGATAATGAATTAGCAATATGGATTTACTCAAGAATCCTTCCCTGGAAACAATTGCAGAGCTATAAAACATTTGTATGGTAATATGTAGGATTTTTATGGTTCTATCTAGGCTCTTAGTTTGATTTGTACATCATTCCATATATTGTTTTTTAACTTGCATCTAATGTGTTAAAAGTAAGCTACAATACATCAGTTTATACTGTTTGGTGCTTTTCTTTTCATATTCAACTCACCCCAGATCATCTGATCTGGAGTATACACTAAAGGATTTTGCTATTAAGTTAGTATTGCCTGAGGTAGAAATGGCCAGGCAAAGCTAAATGACATAAGAACATAATTTAATTGGATTTCAAAAGAGGTTTTAAATTACTGTGCTGCCAAAAGAAATTGATTTACAAAGAGTTCTATTCTTCAGGTGATACAAGTACACATATTTGCTGAACCTAATTTTTCATAGTTGTGGATTAATTGCATGATGCTAAACCCTATTGAATAAACAAATTATTATTTTCTTTGTGATTGGGAGGAAATAGTTTCATTCAGGTTAGGAAAAAATGGTCATAAATGTTTAAGACCCAACTGTTGTTTAAAGCTAGGATTACATGCTAGTCAGGTAGTGAGCTATCTGTTGGGTAGGAAAAACCTAGTGCTATACATTGTGTCATTCATTTGCATTTTAATGATCTGCATGTAATGAATTCTGTGAAATCACTCACACTTGGGGCCAGATTCATCAAGTCAAAGAATGTAGAATCTAAGAAAACATGGAAAACTATAATCAAATATCTCCATTTTCTAGTGGCCTTGTTTATAACTATTAAAAGCTGAAAAAATGTAACACACAAGGTTGAAATGTATTTATACGTAGAAGTTAATCTATTTTATAAAATATATACCATTTTATAGTGCATACCAGATAAAGAGCCAGTTTACTATAAATATACTCTATAGGCATATCTGAAAAGGGAGAAGAAGCGCTAACGAATAAAGCACCCCATTTTTAACATGTACACAGAATTTGCACTACATTGCTGATGTGCCGATTTAAACTTGGAGTTTAATAAGAGGATGCACTGGTTTTCAAACTCAGGCATATAATTTGGGGAGGACAATTTTCTAAAGATTTTACCCATTAAAACCCTGATTTACCTGGGTAAAACCAGGGGCTGAAAATGGCCCTCACTCTCTGCAGGTAAACTTAGTCAAGCTATTGGACAGTGACAATCTCTGTATGGCTGGAAATCAAAAACTTCACAGGTATGCAGAACAATTTTATCTTTTTTACATTTTCATTATTGGATGATATTTGATGCATCTGCTGTTAAATATTTTATTGTACCTGGGAACTTTAAAAATTATAATTAGTGAATGTTTTTTTGTCCATTTGCTGTTTTGAAATATTTATTATTTTTTTAGTATGGTTTTACTATTATGATTCATGTTTTATATTTCTTGATTTTATTGTTTTATGAGGAATCATGACATTTCTGTGTTTCCATTGTTGCACTGCATACAGAGTCTGGCTTGTTGCTGTTTCCAGTTTTTGTCTGCACTTTTCTATGTATACTTTATGGTCTCTCTATTCTGTATTTGATAAGAGTCTGTGTTCTGCACTTGTGAGTGAAGTGAGCTATTCTGCTGTAAGCTGTCCTTGTTCCTGCATACTTCCCAGTCTGCCATGGGAGCTATGGAAGCCCCAACCTATGAGTGACAACATCCTGCATCAAACCCCCTCTTCCATAAAAGCGAGGCCCATAGGTGGGTCACTGCCTGGTGAGCCATCACCAAAGGAGCCCATCCCTTGTGGGTCCCTTTGTGGGCTATGAGTTGGGCCATGAATTTTTGTCATATTTTTATGTTTTTGTGTGTCAAGCAGTAAAGTTTGGTTTATATTTTTATTTATTTTATGATGAGTGGGGACTTTGCATCAATTCCCATGTAGTCATGGGTATTATGGGTCTCTTGTGTAAAATCCTGTTACATTTCCTCTCGTAGAAGGGTTCTTGCTTTTCCAAAGTTTACTTAATATACTCAGGTTGTACCTACTTCGGGGTACATTTTCAAAAACAGCGCGCGCGGGGTCGGTGCGCGCAATGGGGTGCACATTTGTGCAACCTGTGCGCGCCGAGCCCGGCGTGCGCTGCCTGTTCCCTCCGAGGCTGTTCCGAAATCGGAGCGGCCTCGGAGAGAACATTCCTTCCGCCTCCCCTCACCTTCCCCTCTCTTCCCCTACCTAACCCACCCCCCCGGCCCTATCTAACCCCCTCCTACCATTGTCGGCAGATTTACGGGATGCTGGTGCGCCATCACACGACCCGGGGCCTGGTCCGGAGGCCTCGACCACGCCCCTGGGCTGGTGTCACGCCCCCAACACGCCTCCCGCCCCACCCCAAAATTTGCGCCGCCCACCCGACACGCCCCCTTTGCAAAGCCCCGGGACTTACGCGCGTCCCGGGGCTTGCGCACACCATCGAGCCTATGCAAAATAGGCTCGGCGCACGCAGGGGCCTTTTAAGATGGTTACGCGCATAACCTATGCGCATAACCCTTTTAAAATCCGGCCCTTCTTGTTTACATCTAGGTTACATTAATGCCTGTGCTCTGAAGAAGAAATATGTTAAAATTTCAGCTATGCTTTTATGGTTAGATATTGATTAATATTTATTACAGAATCCTGGCAATCTGATAAAGAATGTAGTAGTGTTAAATGATTTGGGCCTCACTGGTTACTCTTATGTTGGTGTTTTGGTGTTATTTAAAAAGGAATTGAGTGTGGTGCAGCTTTCATTTAAAAGCCTAGTTCTGATATATTACTACTTGCATCTTTGCAGATACAATATTCTAACGATTATTTTGGGAGATTTTAATTTACATTTTGATGCTAATCAGTCTGTATTAGGACATTTAGGTCCTCTATATTTGCATTACGTTTACATTGGTTAGTTTCTATTCTGACTCATTGAGCAAATCATATTCTTGATCTGATTTTAGTGGCTGAGCAGTTAATTTGTGATAAGAATGTTTCCACGAAACATGAGTTGCAGGTTCCATGGTCTGATCACCACCTCTTATTGCTTGATTTTTATTTGTCATTAGCAGTATTTAAAGAAATAAATTAGAGGGATGTTTAATAAAGACAAATTTGTAGTTTGTTTGAATCTTTAGATCAATCAGTAATCTGGTAGAATTCTATTATTAAACAGCTTTATGATGACACTGCCCCTATAAAATTGGTAATTTTTGTCACATTTATGTCCCATGGTTTACAAAAGTGCTAGTGTTATGTTGCAGGTCCTTGCATAAATATGATCGGAAATGGTGTAGACCTAAATGAGAATTAAATAGGGACATCTACATTATTTAGATACAGCACTTTGATATTATCCTCTAAGAGACATTTCTATACCACCATGTTAATAATTGCTTGAGTAAAACATGTGAATTATTTTCTATTACGAAAATAATACATCAATAGAAAATAATGCAGCCAAAGAAAGTGTGTGAACATGTTTCTATCATGAAAGAGTTGGCTAAGTATTTTCTGAATAAGATTACTATCTTGGTAGTCAGCTGTGCGACCTTTGCCTAGTGTTGAAGAAGAGAGAGTTCATGAATTATCTGTATCCAGTATCTGGGTCATTTTTATAAAAATGACTTGGAGAAGTTTGTTAGATATTGCTGTGCAAATCTGTCTAACAGCGGATGAGCTGGACCTTTGTACTTTTGGGGTTGTTAACATACAATTTACTGGTGAGATGAATATTATGCTACTTGTATTGAAGGAAACTATTGTAAGGCCTATTTTGAGAAATCCTGAGTCTGATTCTTTTCTTTCAAATGATCATCTGATCTCCAATTTCTCTTCTTTAAGTAAGGAGCTAGAGAAATGGGTTTGAATTCAACTTGATTTTTTTTAGATAAGGAGCAGTATGGATTTTGACATAATCATGGTACTGAAACTTTATTCCTTTCTTTTTTAGATGATATCAATTGAAATTTGGAGATTAATAAAACTGGTATAATTGTCCAAATAATTGATGATTTTGTCTGCTTTTGATTCCATCAATCACACTGTTATTATCTAATTTGATTCGTATTGGGATTGGTGGCATGTTGTTTACATGGTTTATCATATTTAGCAGATAGCAGCAAGTTCATTTTATTAATTGTTGTTCTACAAGATACTCTTGTTCGGTTGGTGTGCTTCATGGTTCGACTTTATTCTCTACCCTTTTTAATATTTATATGTTGTTATGCCCGTCGGTCGCAGCCAGCCGGCTCGGCCAGCTTTCACTGCCACATTCCCTGGAACTCCTCATGGCAGCCTGGACGCCGCCACCACCCTTCTTGACTTTGGGCCTTCCTAGGCGTGCGGGCACACTACCGGGCCCTCCTTTGAAGCCTCATTGGCAGGAACCTTGGGGGCGTCTCCGGTTGATGACATAATCAGACGGCGTATTTAAACCAAATTTGCCCTCAGCTAGCCGACTTGGCAACAAGTTCTATATGTCTTTGACTACTACCTACATGTTCCTGAGACTTACTTCATGCCTTGGACTCTGACCCTGTCTGGTACCTGCTCCTCGGGGGCCAGTGCACACATTGGGGACACGCTCTCAGTGTCTAACCCGCTCCTCGGGCTGGCTCTGTGTCTCTTGTGTTCTAACCTGCAAGCCCTCCCGTTCCTCAGGACTACCTCTGAGACACCTCAGCTATCCATGAGTTCTACAGGGGAGCTTCCCCGCTTCTTGGGGTTGCACCCGCAACCTGTACAAGTCTGTCCGCGTCTCCCACTCCTCTGGACTGCGCCTACGTTACAATGACTGCCAGGGCTTTCCCGCTTCTCGGGGCAGCGCCTGCCAACTTTCCTGGGACTTTGCTTGCTTCTTTGCTCTTCAGGGCCACACCTACATACTATATCGAGACTGCCAATATCTCCCCGCTCCTCAGGGCAGTGCTACATCATCACCTGAGGCTTAGCTTGGGTTTCCCTGTCCTGTGGTTTGGCCTACAGCATCACATCATCATCCTACGCTGTGCAGCTCCTCCCCTTGGGGTTGCCCTCTGGAGTATCTCCTGATTGGCCAAGCCTCATGCCCCGCTCTTGGTCTGTCTGACACTCCTCCACTTGGTGGTCTCTGCCCAGGTAGTGCCTCCAACCTACCTCTTCGGGGGTCCTCTTCTGCTACAGCGGGACCTTTTCTTTGCCTTACCCAGAGCTCTCCACTGTCTCTGACCTCGCCTCCCGACGGTGCAGACCTGTGGGGGTCCTTCCCACAGGTGGTAACAACTTGCACCTCGGGCCAAGGGTCCACATACCCACAAACCATAACATATGTGTTGCTAGGCCACCTTTTATCTTCATTGGGTTATTTATATCAACAGTTAAGGCTTTTACCATGCTAAGCTTTGTAATAGTTACAAAAATCTCTATTCCCCACCCCTTGAACCTATATTTTTTTGTTTTTTTTATATATATATTTTTTTATTTTACCCTTTCACAAAAAATATTGAAAGTAGGGAGAGGATGGTTTTATACGAGAACTGCAACCTGCTACCATAGCCTTGTATGCAGTATGGTTAATAATTGTAATTATAAACCAACCTCCCTCCTACCTATAATTTATTTGTTAATTGAATCTTGATAAGAATAATTTTTGTTTTAAAAGTCTTTATAGTGAATCTTGTGAATTTAGCTAAAATAATTAGTCCATCATCGGTGAACATAGTTTCTTGCTTATTGCAAACATATTACTAAACTTGAGAAATGACTCACTCTTGTATTTATAATCAATTGTTTATATAAATGTTTATAAATTTGAAAAATTGCTTTCATTGTCAGAGAAACAGGAAGTAGGTACTCAGCCTTGGCAGCTTTAGCGATGATTGATAACTGATCCCTGCAAGCTTTTTAGCTGCTGTGCAGTTTTAAATAGGTGCTTTAGAATGCTTGTGTAGCACCAGTTCCACAGCCTCCTTTTTAATTTCAGTGTAGTTTTTATTCTCCTTTAGGAAAAAATTATTTGGGTAAACTAAATTCTAATTCATTTTTGTCTAGTTGTCTCTTTCAGATTTTGCTTCATTTTTTCGTTTAATAACATTTCCATTCCAATAGGATGCATTGTACAGATGGCAATTTCTACCTTCTGACCAATCCACCTAATTTCTGTTTACTTTTGCCAAGGCAGGCAGAGTCACTGGAGAGAACGTTTCTAATCTTTGTTGCTACTTATTGCATTTTCCAGTTACCCTTCAGATCTGATTCTCGTTCTCTTCATTAGTGTAAAAGCCAGACATGCGCGTTAATTAGGAGCTGTGCAAATATGTTGGACTTGCATTAGCTAAGCAGATTTTAAAAGCTGCCGAGATATGTGCATATCTTCTGGAAACATGCACATCGCAGATGTGTTCGAAAAGGGGCGGGGCATGGGCATTTTGGTGTGTGACTCTAAGGTGTAAGTGCTTACACGATCTGGCATGCACTGAGGCCCCCCCGCCGAGTAACTTTATTTCTGCAATGGACAATGTGTAAGTTACAAAAAATTAAAAATAGGTAGATCTGGGGAGTTTTAAGGGTCAGGACTTACTGGGGGAGTGAAGGCTATTAAACTAGGGGGGGGGGGGTTGGAAGACTTATCTCTTAAGTTGGTGAACTGGGAAAGAACTGGTAAAACTGGAAATGGCAGTGCACACTTCTCTTTTAAAATTCCCCAATGTGAGTGGTAGAAGCGGCATTTGTGTGCCCATACATGCACCCACTTAAAATCTGGCGCACACACACGCGGCCAGGTTATTTTATAATATGTGTGCATATTTACTTGCAAGTTATAAAATAGCCACTTCCCTGTCTGCAGGCCGATGCTCATGCGCATGTGTGGGGCTGCACATTGGATGGAAAGTTATTTATTTATTTTATTTAAGGGTTTTTTATATACTGCGGCACGTTAGAAAACATCACCTCGGTTTACAATGAACATTAGATTAGCAACAAGCTTTACAATCCAACAACTATAGAATGGTACATAACGGATAAAATTAAAATTATAAAATAATTAACATCAAATAATCTATAGGAGGTGCATTTATAAGTTACAGTCTTAAAGGTAGATTTTAAAAGCCTTGTGCATGCAAAAACGGCTATTTATGCACATTAGTGGCCAGAGCGGGAGCTAAGCAAATTTTAAAAAGCTGGGAAGAGTGTGCATACATCAATGAATATGTGACCAGAATAGGGGGTTTAAGCACTGACATGCGTAGCCTCTAATTTTCCTTAGGCAGCACACGTAACATAGGCACGTCACTTTGCTTTGAGCAACAGGAGAACACTGAGGGAGAGAGAGAGAGAGACTATAGGGCTCAGGCTGATACTGTATATATGGACCATTGTAAGGGGGCACTTTGATTTGGGGTGAGTTTTTGGGAGGTGGGTTGGGGTTAGGGGGGTGTTGTTACAGACACATTCTGAGGTATTCATTGTAAAATTGACCTCATTAAAGAATTTTTGACCTTATAAGTGATGAAAAGGAGTTGATGTGTACACTGCAGTCTCTGTACATTGGCCTTGTTTGTATTCTTAGGTGCTGCATCAGTAGTGTTCATTTATTTTGTTTACTCTGTCAATAAAAGTATATATTTTTAATAAACACAGCATTAGTGTTCTGCTTCATTGCCTCATCTTATGACATTTTTCTTTTTTCCTATCTCTCTCTCTATCTATGTATGTATTTCTGAGGATGAAACATTTTAGGAAAGGAGAAACTATTTTGTTTATTGAATTACTTCAGAATGTATTGATTGGACAGAACTATGATAGATCATAGATATTCAAATGGTGGATAGCTGAATAAGTAGGACTAACTTAGGGCCTGATTCACTAAAGAATTTCTCCCATTCTGTATCTATGAGAAAATGCCTTGACAAATCAGGCCCTTAAATGGACAACTTATCCGGCTAAGTACCAATATTGCTATTTAACCAGATAAGTTATCCAGCTAATTAGCACCACCCCGATCCGCCCACTATCCATCTACAAAGTTGTCTGCTATCTGGCTATCTAGTGAGAGGATATTCAGTGGCCACTAAGCCAGATAAGGCACTTATCCAGGTATCTATTAAGCAGACAACTTTGTGGGTGGGTAGTGAGCAGATCGGGGTGGTGCTAATTAGCTGGATAACTTATCTGGTTAAATAGCGATATTGGTACTTAGCCGGATAAGTTGTCCATCTAAGTTAGACCTACTCAATAGTAGGTCTAAACTTAGGTTATATCATTCTATCTGGCTAAATTGCAATATACATGGATATTCAGTGGCATAGCCTTGCCATTGAACATCCTTGTAACTTAGCCAGATAAGTGTTAAGCTAAGTTATTTAGCAGACCAAGATTTGATATTGATCCCCCTCCCCCCCAAGTATAGTCTGGCAAAACTAAACTTATAATATCAAATGCATGCCTGCAGTTTTACATGGGTGATTTTCTTGTACCGTATACTCAGGCTTATTGATGAAGACAGATCTTGTAGAGGACACGTCTAGAAAATAAACAGACTTGCTTGGAGCATTATAAGGTAGCACTGAAGAGAAACAAAGGTGAGGTTTTCACAAGTAGAAGTTAGAGGAAATTAGGAAGGGTCCGTGTAGAGTTTCCAGCTGGACCAGATCATGAAGGATAATGTGAGTCTGTTCTGGTTTTTTAAAATGGTTTTTTATTGCATTTATATGCCTTCTAGTATCTGTAGTCCTTTTGATTAAAAAAAAATCTGGACTATTGTCCAGATTGAGTTGGAATGCTAATGAAATGAGAAAAAAATTAAAGTAGCAGGACTAAACCAAATTGATCCTCCTTGTCACAGGTTAGCTTGCAATTCTCCCCTTTCCCATCATGTTCCATAACTGCATATATTGTGCATTTTTCACGCTTGGAAAACACACCACTCAGTTTAACGTATCTTATTATTCATATCACCATATGTTAAACTTATCTACAACTATGTACAGAGTATGTAAATTGTTCATTGATATGTTGTATTAGTAATTGTCTTTCTTTCAAAATCTGACATGGCATCTTTTTCTTGAGTTCTGTATGGTTACTTTTTCCAATCTGGGAACAGCATGCATACAGGTTCCAGCACATTCTCACTGCAGCTTCCAGGGAGATTATTAAATTACTGCAGATACTTTGGAAAGGTTCAGCTTGAAATTTGTTTCATTTTGCTAAAAATGTACATTTAATTCATAAGAGAATCTCACATAAGGAGAATCTCATTCAGACCAACATTCTGTCTCAGAGCTGACTCAGTTAAGTTTGAGTAGAGGTTCCACCCCATCCATTTAATATCGAAAGTGGTCCATCCTTCCCAAGATTCTATATTTTGCACTTTGGTGAAATAAAGGAAAATGAGCTGCGCACTACCACCCACTACCATTCATTGAAGCCAAAATCCGATGTCGCCTCACTTTGACTTTGTTGCTATCAATATAAAGCCAGAAATACCCTGCTTGACAATTGCATTCCAGTGTTTTCACCATTAATATCTTGTTTTAGCTGAATTCCTCAAAAAAATCTTTTGCTGTAACAAAAAGGATGATAGGAATTCTACTAATCCACCAGAGGATTCTGAAGCGCCAGGGAGAAAACCTCCAGAGTGCAGGGAGTGGGAAACTCCTGGCCCAGAAAGAGAGGGGAGAAGATGGCAAAAAGGCTAGAAACCAGCCTAAGTAGTTCCCCATGTTGCTGGGTCCACTTTTATGTCCTACCTCTGACCTATATTTCAAGCAAACATCAAAAGGAAAGATTCCAACTACTATTGTTCAATTTACTCCAGTTGCCCTGCATGAAGTGGCCAACCCCCTACCCACTCACCAGCATCAGAAGTGAAGGGAAGATCCAGACTGACCACTTGACAGCATCCATCTTTGCTCCAAGGCTGGACTGGGACTCAGGTAACACAGTTGAGTTGTGGCCAAGGCCCAGCTAAAAGACCAGGGTCTACCTTTTTATTATCTGTCACAACTTCTCTTTTTTGATTCTTTCAACAATAATTCTAACACTAATAATTGCCCTCCATATACTTTTTACATATATGTAGCCTTTGCTGTATTGTCAAACCTTAAGCATATGCAACTAGATTATACTATAGCTATTCCTTTTTCGCAGCTAATAATCCTATGGGCTACTGCTTATCCCATTCACTGTTAAAGTCCTTCACTATTTTTGTCTCCACCACTTATTAGGGACGGCATTCTGTGCAAACAACATTTTTTTTTTGTTTTAAATTTAAGATTTTTATTGAACCAAAAAGATTTTACATGCAAACCAGGTAGTGCAGTCAGAGATTAAGTATACATAATAAACATCTTCAATATTGAAGTGAAAACAGTAAACATTGTTAAGGTGTACATCGCATATTTGCAGCACTAAGGCTTTCATGGTTCATTTAAGTATTATACCCCCCCCCCCCCCCCATGCTTCACATATACTCAGGAACAAACAAACAAACAACATTTTTTTAATGAAAAAATATTTTCTGACTTTGCTTCTGACTTTGCCCACCTTAGAACTTCATATCATGAGCCCTTGAAAAAGGTTTACCTGCAGTGAATTAATACCTTTCAGGTATTTGAATGTTATTATCATATTCTTAAGTCTCATCTAATAAGGCTGTTTGTGTAGAGCCTGCCCCCTCCCCCACCCTTTTTGTAGCCCATTTCTGAACTGTCAACATTTTTTCTAGAGATATAGCCTTCAGAAATGGACACAGTAACCGAGGTAAGGTCTTATTAAGTACATCTACAACAGCACAATCTCTTCCTTTTTTTCTATGTCTCTCTGTGCATACTAGCATCCTTCCAGTTCTGGTCATTGTCATCTTGCTCTGTTTTGCTACTTTGAAATCAGTGGATATATTCATCTCAAGGATTCTTTCTTGCTCTATGGCCAGTAAAAACTCATCTTTCGGTCAAATCCAAGATGGCCAAATGCTAAGGAAGTTGCTCCGTTGATTCTCTCTTATCTGCATCTTGAAGTTTTTCTTTCTCACCTTTTTCACTTACTTTTTTCATGGACAAGAAGAAGGGCAAAGGGAGCGTGTTCCCGGAGATGTCTGAAACCTCTATGCCGATTGGCCCGATAGATAAACATCTTCATTGGAGCCGAGATCTTTTTTCAGACTCTGTAGAGCAGTCTTTGGACAGATTGCTGAGCAAAGGTTTGTCAGCTGCAGTCCCAGACATGAGCTATCTCTTACTTCAGAGGCATGCCGGACTCCTCCTCAACCTGGGCCCCCCATGGTCATTGTTGATGGGAGCATGCTGCCTTCATAGCGACCGGATAACATCACAAGTCCAACTGCAGTTGCGTCGGGAGGTGCCCAAATGGCGCAGTCAAGCCATGAGGAACCTGCAGGTCTGCGCAGGGGGCTGAATCTCTCCCTGCTCTTTTTCTTCTTCAGCTTCTATGGAAGGAGTTATTTTTATAAAGAGGTAATGTTTACACCTATGGTTAAAACACCTAATATTACTTTGGATATAATTTGGTAAGCCATAACAAAACTTTCCACTCAGGTTGCTCAATTTGTCTCACAACAATGAGACCTAATATTTTTCGAGCTTCACAATCTCAATTAGTGGAAATTTCTTTGAGAGTGGACCCTTGGGAAACTAAGGAGACAGTTTTACAAAAATCTGTCGAAGTTATCGCTTCTGGTCATTTGTATCTACAAAATAAGATAGAAAATCTTGAAAATGTCATTCGTCATCAGAACATTAGGATTATTAATTTTCCAAAGAAGAAATTGGTATCTCCTGTAGAGATATTATGTAAATATTTTATGGAAAATTTAAAAGTTATGGAGAGCTTGCTTCCTCCAATATCTAAAGCTTATATTCCGGTAAATTGTAAGGATATTCAAGTGACAGAATATTCAGCTATTCCACTTGAATCATCACCTCTCCTCATTTCTTGAAAAATCTGCAGATAAAGAAGTTGAGCCTTCTACCTTAATTGTTACCTTCACTTTAAATTCGGGAGTTTATTTTGAAATTGTTTTTTTCACAAGAGAGATATCCCCTTTTTAGAGTTTAAAATTTGCATGTTTCCAGATGTAGCTAAAGTGACCCAGTCTAAGAGAAAATTTTTCTATTGATGCGTCTAGCTGTTTTAAATTTGGGGGTTTTGTTTTGGTTATATTTCCCCTGTATGTGTGTTGTCAAATTTCAAGGAGTTAAATATGTTTTTTTTTTACCCCTTCTAACTATGGGCCAGATTTTAAAAGGGTTACAGCACCGGGCCTATTTTAAAAAGGCCCAGCGACGTGCGTAAAGCCCCGGGATGCGTGTAAGTCCCGGGGCTTACAAAAAGGGGCATGGAGGGGGCAGGGCATGGGCAGGGTGGGGTCAGGCTCCCGGCACAGCAGCCATATTTGCCGCTGTGCCAGGGATCGCGCGCTGGCAGTCGGCCAGCACGCACAACTTACTTCAGCCCCAGGGCTGAAGTAAGTTTTGTGATAAAAAAAAAAAAGAAATAATCAGAGGAAGGGGGAAAGGGTGGGGGAAGTAGGGGAAGGAAAGGGAAGGTGGGGTGGGGGGTAGGAAAGTTCCCTCCGAGGCCGCTCTGATTTCGGAGCAGCCTGGGAGGGAACTGGGGAAGGCAGCATGACTCGGCACAGGCTCGACATGTGCAAGGTGCACAATTTTGCCCCCCTTGCGCACGTCAAACCACGATTTTGTAACATGCACGCGCCTGCCCGCGCATGTTATAAAATCAGGCATACATGTGTGCGTGCTGGGTAGCGCGCGCACATGTACGTCGCGCGCGCTCCTTTTAAAATCTACCCCAAATGTCTTCCTTAATGATAGAAGCAGGCAGGATATTGTGCCTCAAGCAGCTAGTTAATAGTCTTCATGTCATAAGGTGTTTAAATAATTTGAAGATTTCTCCCCTAGTTCAGTGTTGGTGGTTTTTTTTGCTTATGGTATAATATTTTTCTTCTCATATTTCTGTACTGAATCTCCCATAATTGTGGTCTTACAAATTATTAGAGATTCTGTATTTCCTTATTTAAATTTGATCTCTTTGTACTACTTCCAGTCAAGTTTTTGATTAACTTGTCAAATATGTAAAAATTGCATAAATAAAGATGTTTTAAAAACCCTCAACTTTCTATAAAGCTGAGTAGGAGATGTAGATGGGCAGATTGGATGGACCAAATGGTCTTTAACTGCTCTCTTGTTCTCTGTTTTTATCATCTATTTATTTATTTAAAGATATTTATATTTTTTCCTACCCGGACAAGTAATTCATGGCAGATTACAATTTAGGACGGTAACTTTCAAATGAGTGTGTGGGAGGACATATGCGAGTGTGGGTCAACAGAAGCCCAGATACGTGGCAGTTTTATAACATAAGTGCACATTTGTGTGTATGTTAAGAACATAAGAACCTGCCATACTGGGTCAGACCAAGGGTCCATCAAGCCCAGCATCCTGTTTCCAACAGTGGCCAATCCAGGCCATAAGAACCTGGCAAGTACCCAAAAACTAAGTCTATTCCATGTAACCATTGCTAGTAATAGCGGTGGTTATTATCTAAGTCAACTTAATCAATAGCAGGTAATGGACTTCTCCTCCAGGAACTTATCCAATCCTTTTTTAAACACAGCTATACTAACTGCACTAACCACATCTTCTGGCAACAAATTCCAGAGTTTAATTGTGCGTTGAGTGAAAAAGAACTTTCTCCGATTAGTTTTAAATGTGCCACATGCTAACTTCATGGATATCAAATAACCTAGGCATGCATGTGTGTACCTAATCTTGCAAGTGGGCGTGCAGAGCCGCATAAGTCGAGTATGAGCCACACAAGTGGGAGAATTTTATAACAGGCGCACGTCCACACCATGAACAGTTTCACCAGTTCATCCACCAGTTCTCCCAGTCTACAGCTAAGTCTTCCAAACTCCTCTGGTTCTTTAGCCTGCACTTCTCTTGCACCACTCATGGATGCCTGTTTTTGTTTTAAACTTACACCTCCTCCCTAAGAGAAGTAAAGTTATACAGTACTGAAGATGAGCATGCACCTAGGTGCATAGGTACTTATGTGCACAACTCTTGGCCCTGCCCCAGACGGCCCATGCCCCACCCACACCATGCCCCTTTTTCTCCAATGTGAGACGTGCGCACATCGGCACATGCGCGGACATCCCCCCACTTTATAAAATTGGGTGGGCACGTGCATGTCCTAGATGCCCGCCCGACTCCCGATTTTGGTGCGTACATCTCTTTTATAATTCACCTCTTAATGGATAACAATGGTCCAACATACAGGCCACTAACACACAATAAAACTCTGAACATAAAATATTAAAAACTCCATATTCCTGATCAAGCACAAAATCAGCTCCCAAAGACTTGGGAGAAGTAAAAAGCCTAAAGTTTCTTTCTAACCAAATGATAATTAGCAGTCTCATGATTTCTGTGGCACGGCATTCCATAGCACAGGCCCTGTGACAGAAAATACTTGCTGCCAAATAGAATCCACTAACACATTTTTATCCACAGGCCTCTGGGCCCAGGCAGAACTGTATGGCAATAAAATATCTTAAGTACTGTGGCCCGTCCTCTCTCAATAATTTATAAACAATCCTTACCAGCTTCAAATTGGCCCTTTGAACCAGGGGCAGGCAATGTAGCTCAGCCAGCTGCGGTTTAATAAGATTCCTTTGTGATGGTCCAGGAATAAGTCTGCTGGCTTTATTTTTTTTAATTTAATTTTGTGTTTTATATTCCTCTTTTCAGCCCTTCAAAACGGATTACATTCAGGGACTGTAGGTATGTCCCTTTCCCCAGAGGGCTTACAATCAAAGAGCCTGAGTTTAGAAAGCATTTACATGCTTAAAATTGGGTTTTATATGTGTAAATGCTCTTTACTTGAGTTAGTGGGCTTGAGTAACGAGCATTTGCCATTTAATTTCTATAGGATTTACTCACATAAGTGCACTTTACGTGAGTAAATGGCTTTTGAAAATTCCTTTGATAGCAGGTTACATGTAAGCATGTAACTCCTTTGAAAATGACCTCCTAAGTTTGTACCTGAGTCAACAGAGAAGGTAAAGTGACTTGCCCAAGGTCACAAGAAGCAGCATTGGAATTTGAACCCTGGTTTCCTTGGTTCGATTTATAACATTTGAGGAATGTGAAGGCAATTTTTTTTTGAGCCCCCATGTAATGCACTCAGTGTGATGGCTGAACAACTGTTCAAAAGTCAGTAGAGAAAAGATTATATTTCAGCTTGCATATGACTCAGTTTATAAAGACAAACTTTAATACTGCCTGAATCTGAGGATTCATAGCAAGTTGAGCTTGAAGCATAATACCTAAATAATGGTCCCAAGAAGTGATTTTGAGCTGTGTTATTGAACCTGATTATTGGAATATCATTAGGATGCCTTGCCCGACTAGCCCACAGAATCTATTTTCTTTGCATTAAGGATGCCTTTCTTGTGTTCCTTTTTCATGTATGAAGTTAGCAAAAACATAGCAACATGATGGCAGAAAAAGACCATATGGCCCATCTAGTCTGCCCATCTAGTCTGCCAATTAATTTAGCTTTATTCTCATCACTTCCTTAGAGATCCGATGTGCATCGTTTTTTGTGTTCGTGTCGTTCTTCGTTTTTCGGCCGCCATGGAAAATGTCGTTTTTTTTCAGTTCGGGTCTTTTTTTTCGCGAAAAATCGATTTTTAGTTAGTGCGCGCTAACTCCCCGTTAGTGCGCGCTAACTCCTGTTAGCGCGCACTAACAAAAACCGTTAGACTTTGTTAGTTTTTGTTACTTTTTGTTAGTTTTTGTTAGTGCGCACTAACAGGACTTAGCGCGCACTGACTCCCGTTAGTGCGCACTAATCGGAAAGACAAATTTTTGCGAAAAAACAGGAAAATCCTGATTTTTTTCGGGCTCCCTGAAACATGCCGAATTGGACAATTTCGTTGCAATTTTCCAATTCGGCAAAAACGAATGCACATCTCTAATATCTATCCCATGCTTTCTTGAATTCAGATACAGTTTGTCTCTGCTACTTCCACTAGGTGGCTGTTTCATGCATCTACCACCCTCTCTGTAAATAAATATTTCCTAAGATTACTTCTGAGTCTTCCATCTTTCAGTCTCATCCCATGACTCCTCATTCTAGAACCTCCTTTCCATGGAAACCTTTGAGATATTTAAATGTCTGTACCATATCTCTCCATCTTGCCTTTCCTCTAAGATGTTTAAATTTTTAAGTCAATCTCCATATGCTTTAGAATAAAGACCACTGACCATCTTAGTAGCCACCCTCTGGATCAACTCCATCTTATTTATATCCTTTGAAGGTATGGTCTACAGAATTATATACAGAATTCTAAATGAGGTTTCACTAGGTATCTATACAGGGCAATGTCACCTCCCTTTTTCTGCTGACCATTCAACTTCTTATGCAACCAAGCATTGTTCTGCTTTGTGCAATCGCTTTATCCACCTGTTTGGCTACCTTAAGGTCATCAAGTACAATCACCTCCAGATCCTTCTCTTCCTTTGGATTTGCATCCTAAATGCATTACCTTGCATTTTTTAGTATTAAATCCTAGCTGCCAGACCCTAGACCATTCATTGAGCATCGCTAGATCTTTCTCATGTTTTCCACATCTTCCAGACTGTCCACCCTATTACAGATTTTGGTATCATTAGCAAAAAGACAAATGTTTCTCAATAATCCTTCCAGTTTGTAACTCATGAAAATGTTGAAAAGAATCATTAGGGTCGTGCATTCGTTTAAAATGGAAGTGCAAAACACAACGAATAAGGCTAATTAATTTCATTCAGGGGGGCCTGGAACCAAAAGAAATAAATCTTATTCAATCATTTTGTTTTAAACTAATGCATTGGGCCTAGACCTAGGTCCAAAATTGGGACCTCACCTAGGGCATAGGTCGAGGCCCAAAGCAGGAGCCGTGGCCTAAGCCTGACCATGATACTGGTGCCTCGGCCTAGGCCTGAGCGAGACACCGGAGTCTCAGTGGAAGCACGGGCCAACGCCAGAGCCTTGGCTGAGACCCCAAACATTAAAAAAAGCTTACCTGATCCGTCTAGTAACTGATGAAGGCTGGGTCCCGACACCAGGGCCTCAGCCTGGACCCAGGCCAGAAGCCGCAACCTGATCTGGAGGCTGGGTCCTGTTGCCTGGGCCTCAGCTTAAGCTGGAGCCAGAGCCCTGGCCTGGCGCTGCAACCTAACCCGGAGGCCAGATTCTGACACTGAGGCCTAGGCCCAAACCCAGGCCTGACACCAGGGACTCAGCCAGGAGGCTGGGTCCCAATGCCTGGGCATCGGCCCAGGGTCAGGCCCTGTCCTCGGAGCCCAGGCCTAGGAGCTCCTCTTCAGATCCTCTTCTTTTTTTGGCTCTTCAATGCCAAATGACAGTGACCGCAGGAATTGTGCTGGAGTTAATTAACTCCAGCACACTCACCCCAGCAGATGTTGCCATTTTGATCAACACAGCGGAACTGTCATTTGGTGGTGAAGACCCAAAGAAAGAAGAGGATCTGAAAAGGAGTTTCCAGGCCTGGACTCCTAGGCCTGGGCCTGAACCTGAGCTGAGGCCCCGAAGCCGGGATCCGGCCTCCAGTTCAGATTGCGGTGTCAGACCTAGGCTCGGGCTCTGGCCTAGACCTAGGCCAAGGTGTTGGTCCTGTGTCTGGGCCTAGGTCCTGGATCTGGGACTCGGCCTTCAGGTTGTGTCTTGCCATTGGGCCTGGGCTTGGGCTCTGGTCTAGACCTAGACCCAGGCCTAGGTGTTGTGACCTGAACTCCAGATTGGGTCATTGCGTCGGGCCTGGGTCCAGGCCGAGGCTTCAGTGCCGGTACCCGGCCTCCGGCTCACATTGCAGTATAGGGCTTGGGCTCTGGCTTCAGCCTAGGCTGAGGAGTTGGCCTTGAGTAGGCCAAGGCCATGGCAATTTACTGCGGCCTTGGCCTACGCCAGTCCAAAACTTCATTATAGTTCTTGCCAGCGGATTCCCACTTAACCCAGCAAGTGTGGGTCTAGGCGGGGGGGGGGGAATCCTGGCCCTGGCCCTGGCCCTGGCATTTTTTCAGGAGGTTGGGAGGGAGGTATTGCTTTTGTTTTTGGGCCTTTTTTTAAATGCTTCTTTCATTTTTTCACACAAATGAAATGACTCAAGCAATCCATGAACTGAAATTTGAGGGGGAAAAAAATCTCCTGAAAATGACCCAAATAACGATAATGATTTTTTCCCCCTTCACATCCAAGGACCATTTCCTGAGGCAAACAGCTAATAACACCCCCCTTGTTACCTCCCACTCAGACAGTTTCTAACCCAGTCAGTCAGTCTAAATCTCCTACCAAGGGCATTCAGTTTATTTAGAAGTCTCCTGTGGAACTGTATCAAATGCCTTACTGATATCCAAGTACACTACATTTATAGCTCTTCTTTTATCCAATTCTCTGATCACCTAATCCAAGAAATTGGTGAGATTCACCTGACATGATTTACCTCTGTAAAACCATGCTGTCTCAGATCTTGCAATCCATTGGATTCTAGAGATGAGCATTCGTTTATCACGAATTAGGCAATTTTTTCAAAATTGCCTAATTCGTCATGAGTCGGGGGCCCAAACCCCAAAACGGATTTTCCCCGAACTTTGGGGAAAATTTGTTTTTCAGGTTTGTACGGGGGGAGGGGCACATTTTATTTTTTTAAATAAAAATCCACCCCAAGCATTAAAATTTACTATAATACAACCCCCACCACCATCCTGATCCCTCTCCAAGACTTACTAACATCCCTGGTGGTCCAGCGGGGTCCCGTGAGCGATTTCTCCCTCCGTGCTGTCGGGCTATCGGGCCTGCTTCAAATCAAAATGGCGCCGATAGCCTTTGACCTACTATGTCATAGGGGCTACTGGTGCCATTGGTCAGTCCCTGTCACATGGTAGGAGCAATGGATGGCTGGAGTGCAGGAGATCACTCCCGGACCCCTGCTGGACCCCTGCTGGTGGTCCAGCGGGGGTCCGGGAGCGATCTCGCCGTCAGCTGCCTGTAATCAAAATGGCGCCGATAGCCTTTGCCCTCACTAGTCACAGGGGCTACCAGTGCCATTAGTCTTCTCAGTTCTCAGGCTGACTGAGCCCAAATAATCAGGCTTTTCTCTTCTCAGTCTCTCTGCCTTGCTGAGCCCAAGCACAGCAGCACTCAACTAACCCATTCCTGATGGAAGCTGTGTTGTTTGCCTCCACCCTTCTGTGGTAATGTCTGGCTCTTCTTAAGACCTCCCTCTTAGTCTTCAGCATCAAGACAAACCACAGCCACCCACACAAACAAAACTGAGGTAACAACTTGTGCTGTACCTTATAGCAGACCTCCTTTCTTTCCTCTGCAAACCACATTCTCCTGAGGGCACTCCTCAGTCTCCATGAGTTCCTCTGGGTGCTCTTCCTTCTGCATTTGGGCTTTCTCTCCTTCCTCATGATGCCCACTGGAAGGAATTCCATCTCCTCCTCCCCTTCCTGTCTCTACCCTCTGTTCTCTATCATTCCTGTTTCCATGGGGACTTCGATATCCCCTCCCCTCTCTCTCCATGGTGACTGACTCTTCCCACCCCATTGTATATTCTATTCTCCTTCCCACGTGTGGGGTTAGCCAGACTTTTAGTAAATGTTTTTTCTATGCTAGTGGGGCTTGACATTTTTCTTGTTCTTGGCTATACCTTTTCACTTCATCACAATGTCTTAATAAGCTTTTCATCTATCAAGACCTCGTTTTCCCAGATGCTTCTCAGTCTTGTCACCTCTGCTGAGTTCTGCCACCTCTTTCCTGAAAGAGTCCATCTGCAGGCCGTTCACACTGAACCAATTCCTCACTGTAGATCATGACATCTGCCAGGATAGTAGTTGAATTGGTGATAGTGGTGATAGCTCTGGTGATACGATGTTTCCCAACCATCCTTCAGTTGCTGGTAACTTCTGCTAAGTGTTGAAAGAAATGAGAAAGACTTGCCAAATTCCCTGCCTTTTCCTCAGCTGTCCTACAAGTAAAATTAGCTAGGCTGTGTGGAATCTAATTCCTTGTGATCCTGTTTGTTTGCTTACTTGATGCTTGGAAGTATGAAGCGTCTTCTCTTATTCTTTCAGACTACAAAATATGGGCTAGATTTATCAAACTATTGCATGTGATAGGAAGGGGGGCATGTTTTATGGTAATAGCTAATTTATTGCAATGTGTATTATCTTAGTGCTTTGCTTGGGTATTACCTATGCATAAGTATTACCACAAAGTGTGTTAACTTTTTGCACTAATACCACAGTTATTAATACCACTGGGGGAGAGAGACAGACAAACTATCTATAACCCTCAGCCGAGCACACTGTTAACCCGTGGCTGGATGCACAATTAACTAATGTTGATGAGTCTATTCATTATTCACCACAGATCTAAAAAAAAAAGATGTGCCCGACCTGCACATTTTTACACTCAGAAATTAATGCCTACCCAGAGCAGGCATTGATTTCTGAGGAGTCCAGAAAGTTTTACAGAAAAGTTGAAAATACTGCTTTTCTGTACATCCTCAGACTTAATGTTGTGGCAATATTAAGTCAGAGGAACCAAAAGGTTTTAAATAAAAATATAAAAAGCTCCAGCAGTCAGGTTAGGGAAACGGATGCTCAGTTAAGGAGCGCCCATTTTCCTAACCCGTGGTTCTGCACCGGTTAGGAAAACGGACGCTCATAAACCTGAGCATCCGTTTTCCTAACCCGCCAACAGCCGACGTCTCCTGGGCGCCTGCTGCCAAGGAAGCACTAGGGGAACACATTTATCCCTCACACCTCCTTGGCAGCGCAACCCCCTCATTCAAATAATGAATCGTGCACCCAGAAGAGATGCCTGGGCATGTGTTAGGAAAGCGAGTATTCAACACTGAGTGCCCGTTTTTTGTCCTCATTTATTGCATCAGCCCCATTATGTGTGTGTGTGCATGCCTGTGAGAGCCTATATGTGACACATAGGCTCTCACAGGTACAAAACCCTCACAGACACTCAAGCTCTCACACAGACACATTCACAGGCACACAGGTTCTCACGCAGACACACACATGCACATAAAAACAGGCTGTCACTCATTCACACACACATACAAGCTCACACACATCATGGTCTCCTGTTGTCTTCGGGCCCTGGCAGGATGAGCTTCACAGCAGCCCGAGGGCCTTCTGCTGTCTTTGGGCCGTACGACCCACTGATCTTCCTGCTTGGAGAGGAGGGTGCGAAGCAGTGCGGGGGCGGGTACGTGTGCGCGCATGCCTGCGCACAGCTTCCGCTCCCTCCCCCACCCTCCCCCAAACAAGAAGATTGGTGGGCCATACACAGGAGGAGAGGCTGCAGGCCGATGGTGGAGCCTAACCAGCCGGTGGCCTGCAGCCTTTCCTGCTGCCGCTGGCCTCCTGCTATCTTTAGGCTGTACGGCCCAGGGAACGGAAGCTGTGCACGGGCAGGCTTGCATGCATGCATGCTTACTCACAGCTTCCACTCCCTCCCCCCCCAGGCAGGAAGATCGGTGGGCCGTATGGCAGCAGGAGAGGCCGTGGGCTGCCAGCAGAGACTAACCAGCCGTCAGCCTGCGGCCTCTCCTGCTGCCGCTGGCCTCCTGCTATCTTTAGGCTGTACGGCAGCTGGCAAGGCTGCGGCCTGCTGATGGCCTGCATTCTCACCATCTTCTGCCAGCCTGCCTACTTCCCCGGAGTGCTGCTCCCTGCAAATTCACGGAATGCACATCCAGTCATGCCTGGCCTTTGTGCACCAATTAGCACTCATCTGTAGAACTCTGTTAATGAGGATATTAGCTACTAACCCCTCCCCCCAGTGCAGAGAGGTGGTGGTCTATGTGGCTGAACCTGGAGTTTGTGATGCAGGGGCTTTGCACTTGGGATTTATCTGTAGATTTGTGCACAAATTGTGGTTTTCTATGTTAAATATGTTTTCTGTGCATCACGCACGTGCCTACATAATGGGGCGGATTGTAAAAGCCCTGCTCGCGTAAATCCGCCCGGATTTACGCGAGCAGGGCCTTGCGCGCCGGCGCGCCTATTTTCCATAGGCCTGCCGGCGCGCGCAGAGCCCCGGGACTCGCGTAAGTCCCGGGGTTTTTTGTTGGGGGCGTGTCTGGGGCGTGTCGGGACGCGGCATTTCGGGGGCGGGCCCGGGGGCGTGGTTTCGGCCCGGGGCAGTCCGGGGGCGTG
Source organism: Rhinatrema bivittatum (assembly GCF_901001135.1). Taxonomy (NCBI): domain Eukaryota; kingdom Metazoa; phylum Chordata; class Amphibia; order Gymnophiona; family Rhinatrematidae; genus Rhinatrema; species Rhinatrema bivittatum. Next base: position 155,307,714 of record NC_042623.1, read on the forward strand.
GCCGCGCCCTCCGGAACCGCCCCCGGGTTGCGTCTCGGCGCGCCAGCGGCCTGCTGGCGCGCAAGGATTTACTTCTCCCTCCGGGAGGCGTAAATCCCCGGACAAAGGTAGGGGGGGGGGGTTTAGATAGGGCCGGGGGGGTGGGTTAGGTAGAGGAAGGGAGGGAAAGGTGAGGGGAGGGCGAAAGCGAGTTCCCTCCGAGGCCGCTCCGATTTCGGAGCGGCCTTGGAGGGAACAGAGGCAGGCTGCGCGGCTCGGCGCGCGCCGGCTGCCCAAAATCGGCAGCCTTGCGCGCGCCGATCCTGGATTTTAGCAGATATGCGTGGCTACGCGCGTATCTACTAAAATCCAGCGTACTTTTGTTTGCGACTGGTGCGCCAACAAAAGTACGCGACGTGCATTTTTTGAAAATCTACCCCAATATTTTTGTGCATGGTAAATTTTGGTGCACAGATTTTTTAAGTCAGAGCACCTTTTTTTTTTAACTGCTAATGGATTTGCATACCATTAGCTTATTGCTTTGGGAGTTTAAAAAAAAACTTTTTTTTAGCATATGCACTTAACTGTGTGTTGACTTTCAGTGCACAATTTTAACATATGTCTTATTACATGGAGCACTTACTGTTTCTGATTTCTCTCATTCCACTCTTCCTCTCTTGAGGAGAAAGAGGAGGGGGCATTTGGGGTCCTACTGTGGTAAAGAGGGGGATGGAAATAACCCTTAAGTTTGTACCACAGTGTTCAACCCAGTCCTTTAGAATCCCTGATCAGTCTAGTTTTCAGGAATCTGCAATAAGTATGTATGAGATATATTTTCATGCACTGACTGTTGTATGTAAATATGTTTCAGTGTGGATATGCTGAAAATCTGACTGGTCAGGGATCCCAAGGACCAGGTTGATGACCACTGCTGGATAGATGGGGCTCTATAAGGGACCTTCATGTGTTTGTGTGCCAAATCAAATAAATATTGGACAGCAGAAGGCAGGTTAAACATACTGCTGGTGGTGATTGTAGATAAAGAAGAAATAGTGGTCTGAGATAAGGCAACTTGACACTTGCACATTCGCAATTAAATAGAAGCTACTGCTAAAGGAAAAACATCTCTTGCCATTCAGTAGTAAAAAGAGAGAGTGAAAGGAAAAATCACACTTAGATCTCCTAAAGCCACTTTACTGAGAAGTGTGTGTTTTTCAAGGAAAACAGGAAAAGAGAGGACATTAGTGGAAGGGGAAGAGAATCTTCAGATAAGGTTTTAGAGGATAAGATGGGGTATCCTAACGATATAAAAAGTAAGTTCTGTAATGTGTTAAATAAATATACAACAATCCACAGGAAAATGTGCAGAGGAATTTAAATGTCCACACTTCTTGATGCAAAAAGTTTTTTTGATTTTATTTCGGCAACTCCACAGTATAATACAAAGGTTTGTATATAGACAGGTCCCCCGACATGGACCCGTGTTTCGCCACCAGGCTGCGTCGGGAGGGATGGGAAAAACAGCAACTTTATTATTCTGAATTTACTTTCAACAAGAATGTCACATCCCAGTCTGTGAGCTTTGCTCACAGTCTCTTGCTTTCCTTCATTTTCCTCCTGCATCCACAAGATATTATTTTTTGATTCCTGTAGCTTCAGTAGTTTGCCATTTTGAAACTTTTTGTATGCTGTGGGGATTGTTGGTCTTATAAATTAACAAGACAGCAAACAATGAAACTAGAGTGTTGCTGGGTTGGAGTCCAGTCCCTGGTGAAAAATGCAGCTCCAGCATATTGGCAGCCAGACTGCTTGTTATTCATTGTGTGGCACCTAGCTTTGGGAGTGCTGGATGTTTGACAGCACTGAATAGATTCCAGTCAGCCATACAAACTACCTCCACTGATGTGGAAAGCACCATAAAATTGTTTTAGCAACAGCTAATTCTCTCTGGTCCTTTCTTTAACTGTTTGGCTGCTAATAGCAGATTTCCTAACCTGGAACTCTTGTTTACTAACAGTTCTCTTTATCCTTGCTTTGAGAAAACCGAGTCTTTCAAAGAGCAAATTCTATAAAGACAAATAAAATCTTTTCAGTCTGTAGGCATTCTCTGTGCCTGTAAGAAGGCTGAGCTTCTAGGATTTGTTCTGAATAATCTAATAAAAAGTTCTGGATTATTTAGATAGTGACTCAGCGTATTACTAAAACAGATGGTCTAGACCATTTCTCTAATAGATCATAATTACCACAATTATGTTTTTTGTACAACCAGCTCATTTATTGTAGAGCTTATCCAACGATATCAGGCAAGTATAACAAATGAAATTGAAGTCGGGAAACATCTGCTGTAGTGACCAAAGTATATCACACACAGGACCAGATTTACTGAAAATGTTCTCCCATTGAGTGATCACTGGACCCCAGATTGTCTCCTGTGATAACTTCAGTGATACTGTTCCATTTTTTATTACCAGGTCATGTGTTACCTCATTGTAAGTGGGCTCCTCATCTAGTGCTTTCCAATTTATGTATTGTAGGTTTAGTGCACTATCAATAAAACCTCATCTTTGGATACTATCTGTTAGATGGCGGCTATCATGTCTATAACTACTAGGGATTTGCAGGATCAAAATATTTGATTCGGTTTGCTCCTTTGTTTCCTAGGTCAGTCATTCGTCAGGTTTATTTGAAACAACAACAAAAAAAATTGCTCCTTTATTTCATTCATTTTTTTGTTTTACATTGAAGTTTAATGGGGGAAGGCATCATTGACTTCAATAAAAGGAAAAAAAATGCTGGGGGCATCACCCAGGGCAAGGGTCCTATCACCAATGTCCAGGCCTGGGCATAGGCATAGGCCCAATGCTGGGGCCCAGTCCAATGATGAAGCCTATCACTGAGGCCCGAGCCTGGGCCTAGGCCTTTTGCCGGTCCCAGCTGGAGGCAGAGTTGTGTTGCTGATGACAAAGGCCTAATCATGAGTCTGATGCTGGGGCCTGGCTGAGGCTGGGTCCCATCGCTGATGCCAAGGCCTAGGCCCAGGTCCAGTTCTGGGGCACTGCCAATGTCAGGTCTTGTTGCTGAGATCTGGTCCTAAGCCCAGGCCTATGTTCAGGCCCTGACCCTAGGTTTAGGCTTGGGCCTGATGCCAGGAACTAGCTTAGGCTGGGACTTGTTGACAACCTGGACTTAGGCCTAGAGACCTAGGACCATGTCTTCATCCTTCTTCTTTCATACACTAAAAATGATGCTATCTGCTCATACATCCACTTGGGAGGAAGTAACTGCTGTCGTGTCACTGTGGCACATCCTTCAATCGAATGACATTTTTAGTCTCCAGAAGAAGAAAGAAGATGGTAGAAAGCCTAGTGCTGGTCCTTTGGGCCTAGGTAATAGGCCTGGTCTTTGGTATTGGGACCCGGCATCAGGCCAGACCCCAGTGATGGGACTAGGCTGAGGCATGATCTTGCCATTTATCTGTTTTGGTAATAGTGCACCTTATTTGTTAATAAGGCACACTATTTCCTGAAAATGAAATATCGACAGATTTTTAGTTTTCGGGGAAAAAAATATTCTATTCATTTGAAATGAAGTAAAAACAGGCTCATTTGTCATAGTTTTCATTTTTGTTTCAAACAAATACAAGTCCCTAATGGCTATGTCTCTCTCTGTAAGGGTGGACTATAAATTATATCTATATAAATATTAATAAAGTGCATTTGGGAGAAACAAAATAGGAAATAAAATAGGAACTTTTGTTGTTATTCATTCCATGCTCAAAATGAAACAATTGAAAATTTGAAGAAACTTTTTTTGTCTGTTTTCATGTTTTGTTTTGAAAATTACAAAATAAATTAAATGTCACCCATTGGACCTAGGTCCAGGTTGGGGCTTCACCTTGGGAATAACGCAAAGCCCAAAGCAGGGGCCTCTGTGTATCCCTAGTGCAATGCTGTCACCTCGGCCTAAGCCTAGGCCCAAGCTGAGGCCCGACACAGGCAAGACATAAGTAAATGCCCAGGCCCCTCAAAGTGTTACAACTTACCTTTCTGGTCAGAGAACCCATGCCAGGACATGACCAGGAGGCTTGTTCCTGATACCAAGGGCTCAGCCTAAGCCAATGCTCGGGCGCATTCCAGAGACTGGGTCCCAACACCGAGGTCTCAGCCAGGAACCAGACCTGAATCTGGGTCCTCAGCCTTAGTCTAAGTCTTGAACATGATGTCCTCTTCTTTCTTCATTCTTTGCAATAACTGTGTCCGCTGGGGATGCGCCAGAGTTAAATAACTCCAGTGCCTCCATCTTCAGTGAAGGCTGCCATTTTGATCTACAGCAGTTTAATTTAAAGTGCTTTATAATAAAATGGAAACCTCCACTGACGAGGAAGGCACCGGAGTTAATTATCTCTGGTACTTCCCAGTGGACACAGTCATTGGAAAAAAAGAATGAAGAAAGAAGAGGATATTGAATTCGAAGCCTGGAATGAGGCTGAGGCTGAGTCTGCAGTGTCAAGTCTGGTCTCAGGCTGAGGCCCCAGCATCAGAACCATGCCTGTACCTAGGCTTAGGCCGACACCCATGGTTCTAGCCTGGGTCTGAGCTGAGACCATGGTGTCAGGACCCAGCCTCTGTACTGAGCCCTGACGTCAGGCCTAGTCCCAGGCCTTGGCCTAGGCCTGACATCGTGGCCCAGCTTTGGGCCTGAGCATCCAAACTGGGCTTGGGCCTTGGTCTAGGCTGAGATTCAGGCTTTGGAAGTGGCCTTGAAGCCTGGGATTTGCATAGGGCCTAGGCTGAGATCACGGTGACCTACTGCAGCATAGGCCAACGCAAGGCCGAGGCTTTGGCCCCCACTTAGGCCAATTTTTCAGATCCCCCCAGACCAGATAAGTGGGGGCCAAGGAGGAATATGGCCTCAGCATGTTTCTGGTTGACAGGGATGGGTTTTTTAGGGAGATCTTTGGAGGCCCCATTTCCTTTTTTTTAATGTGTGTTTTGTTTTTAACTGTTTATTTCAGTTTTTGAATTAAAGTAAACAAAATAAACATTAATCAAAATGAAATTAATGAAAAAAATACCAATAACAACAAGCTTTTGTACACATGACTTCCCTGGATGTTCTACCTGCCTCAATTGCACTAGCCTAGTCTGTCCACTTTCTCCTAAGTAGTTCCCTTGCTTTCTCAAATCAGCTTTCTAATTTCCATCTAGAATTTTAAATGCCTTCCATTTTACTGCTGCCTCACTTTATCCATGTGCTAATACATAACTTTCTGTACATCTTTCCATCCCCATAGCTTCATTATCATGTCTTGCATATACATGTATCTTTATCATTCTCACCCAATATAGCTAGTTTAAAACCCTGATTGTAAGATTGACAAGTCTGTGAACATGACTTCTTGACAAGGGTGTCTGTCTTTTCTTTGCATACCTTTTTCATTGACTATTGGGCACTGATCTAAGAAACGAAAGCCTTGTCCACACTAAAAATGTTACCATGTTTTCTACAGGATGAGTGTGCCCTTAGCTATGCTTCTATGCCTGATTAGAAGGATAGATGAGAACACCTTGTGAATTGAAGGGGGCTGAGAGTTGATGTGCTTTTTCCTGCTAGAAGTGACTATTTTCCAGTTTTCATGTAAATGGGATGCACTGTGCTCCTTTGCATCTTGTCTCTTCTTCTCTGGTTATCTTTTCATCATAGACATTGAAGTCTTCATGTATAATGAGGGCAATAATGAACACTATTTCCATGGGTAACCAGCATTCTACCTGCAGAATTTAAATATGCATTTTTAAGAGAAAATATCACACAAAATCACTGTGATAAGCATATATCGTGTGATAAATAGCATTTTTTTTAATGCAATAAATGCTGTGTTTTTTTTGTGTTAAAATGCTTAGTGTAAATATACTCCTTAGTAAGTTAAGTAAATAATGCTAACAAAACTACAGCTGCTATGCCTCATGCTTTGAAAAAGAGATTTTTAAACTATGGGGGATGAAGGCCTTACTGGTCCATTAATGCATTGCGCCCCTGGGCCTGCAAATTAATTTTGAGAAGAGATCCCCCCAGCAGAGTGTTTGTTTGAAGCCTGGGGCCAGAGGCAGTACACAGATGCCTTATACCCACATTCTTTGCACCAGACATGATGCGGGTGCAAAGTAAAAATGCTTTCCCCCAACTTGCTCCCTCCCCATTTCATCCATGCATGGGGTGGGTGGGAGGGGGACTTTCAGATATGCTTTTTGAGTGGACAAACACCAGTATACCTACTTAAAAGGTTATGAAAATTGCTCCTTAACAATTCAGATAACTTTGCTTTGTTTTAAAGTTCTAGTGTGGCAATGCAGCTTTTTTTTAAATTTTAAAATCAAATTGTGATATTAAAACTAGAAAGATTAAGAAAGATGATATGGATGCCTCTGGCATAACCCAATATAGACCAGTTTCAAATGTATTGGGTTCAGATTTTTTTGGGGAAAAAGCTGACTTTTTTACCCTAGACAAATCTGACTTTTGCCAGGGATCTAGTACTGAAACTACTCTTCTCACACTGACTAATGAATCCATATTAAGGTGGATAGAGGGAAGGATGCTCTCATTGTCTGTTTAGAAATGAGTGCAGCTTTTGACTCAATTGATCATCTAATATAGATCCAACATGTATCTGAACTGGGCTTTGATGCTTTGGTTTTGAACTGGTATAAGTCTTTCCTGACTCATCCTATCTATACGGTAACCTGGGATTCTGATCTTTCAGGGGGCAAACTATTACTTAGTGACATTAATGCAAGTCCTTGGATTTATCTGTTTTTTCTTTACTGATGACAACCAGCTAGTACAGTGCTGACTATTTCTGGTCCTTCAGGGCCACTAACCAGTCAGGTTTTCAGGATAAATATGAATATGCATGAGGTAGATTTATATATACACTTACTCTATTATAAGCAAATATGTCTCATGCATGCTCATTAAGGATATCCTGAAAAATAGATTGCTTGATGGCCTTCAAGGATTGCAATTGCTCACCCTTATGCTAGTTCACATTTTCATAAAGATTAACCAAGTCATGAATAAATTGAATGTTTGCTTAGAGGTTGTTTTTTCATGGCTTACTCATCAGAAGCTTAAACTAAATCCAAATAAATCTGAAGCCCTCAGTAGAATAAACCACTAACTTACTTTAGATTCTAATAGGAGAGACTAACTTCCCACCTAACCCAAAATTATTGTTAGTTGGGAAGTTAGTTTAGATTCTAAATTTAAAATACAAAGTCAAATCTCCTCTTTTGTTCATATTACTTTTTACCATCTTCATTTGGTGTGCCAGTTCTGTTTTGTAGTGAATAGAAAAGACTTCAAAACAATCACCTATTTACTTATCAATTGACTATACTACTGTAATATACTGTAACATAGCATCCATTGTTGTTTCCTTAAAGTGCATTCCAATCCAGCAAATGTGGCAGATAATGTAGTTTTTGGTGCCAAAATTGATCATGTGTCCCCTTTATTGATAGACCTTCATTGGCTTCAAATTCACATGTTAAGGGTAGTAACTGCCGATCCATGCAAGTTACCCTCATGCTCGCTTTTTTTCAATTCCACCTCTAGTCTTTAAGGATCCACAGTGTTTATCGCATGCCTTTTTGAATTTGTTTACTGTTTTCCAGGCATATATCACAGTCTCTGTGAAGAAATACTGTATTCATGTCTACCTGCTGAAATGTGGTTCTCTGAGGTGTTTGTTGACCCTCTCCAAGTCTAATTCTGGTTGAAATGCCCCCTTCTTCTTTGGTACTACAAAATAAATGGAATAGCATCCTTTTCCAATTTCTGATGTAGGAACTGGCATTATTGCCAAATTTATGCAAATCTATCTCATGCATATTCATTGTGGCAATCCTGAAAACCCAACTGGTTAGATGTGACTCCAGAATACTATTGGGAAACACTGCCTTTGACCACCCTTAAAGGATCTCATAGTGTCCCTGACTCACTCCTCCAGCAGCCTCTGAGGTTTGGACTCCCCCAAATTATTCGCCAGTTTTTCTAACTCTTCATTGAACAGTAGACGTCTCTTAAAGGGAAACTTGTTAGGCTAACTTTAGATGATGAATCTGCCGACAAATGTCTCAGCCATAGAACTCTCCTTGCCGTGACTACTGATGCCACCTGTTTCAGTGAGGTTCTAATTGAGTCATACAGGGTGTCAGCTACAAAGGCTGCCCCTGACTCCAACTTAGTGGCTTCCTCAGGATTCTGTTTCCAGTCCAAATGCCTGCTTCTGCTGTAGCCAACTTACCAATACTCTGGCTACATATCCTCCACAAATTGCTGTTTGCAAGGAGAGACTGGCAATTTCAAAGTACCTCTTTATAATGATTCAGTGTTATGGTCCTGTGAATCTGAGGACTGAGCTCCCTTCTACCAGCTGATTATTTTCTTTGTTACTGCTGTTATCGGGGCATCTACCATAGGCACTTTAAAATAATTATTCTATCTCTACCTGCTGTAAGGGGTACAACTTGGTCATTATATGCCTCTCCTTAGTCTTCCCAAACCTGTCCTGGGTACCCCACAACCAGCTGGGTTCAGGATATCTACAATGAAAATGCATGAGATAAATGTGCATATACTGCGTCTCCATGATATGCAAATTTATCTCATGCATATTCATTGTGAATATCCTGAAACCCGAATGGCTGTGGGGTCCCCAAGACAGGTTTGGGAAGCCCTGGTCTAGCCTTTAACGCTGTGTCCAGGGTATTCCACTCTGCCATAATCTTATCTTTTATGGATAAATGGAGGGGAAAAATTCTGGTAGGCTTCTTAATACCCAGATGAACTGAATGACCCTGAGACTTTTTTTCTTTCTTCTGCTCATCTGCTAGATGTAAGGCTTGCTTCACTTTAGAAATGAGGGTGATCAACTCTTCTGTGCATGGCATCTGACTTTCTTACTATCTGAGTCTTCTCCAAAGCCCAGAGGGTCTTTCAGGTCCTCTGTACTTCCCATTTGAGAACGGTATGCTGAAAGTAAATGTCCTGGGAAGAGGGAGCTTTCTACCCCCAGTTAAGGTATTTTAGGCCCTGCCTCACCCTCTCTAGAGATGTCTGGGGAAGACCCGCGTCCTCTATTGGCTGTGCCAGTGTCCCCTTTCATTTCTCTGTAAGCCTTATGTATAAGGAGAATAAATTCCATTGTAAACTCCATTTCTACACAGGTTTTCCTGCAGTTTTGACCTGTTTGACTTGGACCTGCTTCATCCTCTGGGTTGGCTTTCCTGCTGTCATTCTTACCTAAAGCCGCTGCCCCCAATCTTTCCTCAGTTCCAGCATTGTCTCTTCCCCCAATGCTAGCACATTACCAGGATTTATTTGGCTGCTCACTTCCTGTATACCCCTGCAATCCTGTTTTCCTTCTGGGGTTTCCAGCACGCATCACATTTGATGCAGAAAAAACCCACTATGGTCTTCTTCCTACTGTCACAATGCAGACACTTCCTACCTTTCTCTGTGGACTAAGCAGTGGGGGGAAGGTGGTGACTTTAACCACTTTCACACTGTCAGTGCTACTCTCACTCCTTGTGTGTGTCCAGCACTATATAGACCACAGTTCACAGCCTTTCTACCAGAACCAAATGGGAAATGGATTTTCTCTCCCTTCTTTTTTTTCAGAGAGGAAGAACAGCTATCCTCTCACTTTCCTTTCCTGGAGAAACTGACAAATCCACGAATGTTGCTCCAGCTCCTTTTTTGCTATCCCAGAGCAGCCTCTACCAGCTGGAACAGAGAACTACTAGCAAGTTATCCATCTATCTCAGAATATATAGGTTCAGATGATGTCAGAAAAGGAAGCTGCTCTCTGCTTCCACCTGCTGGTTTAAGAGTATAACCCACTTGTCTGGTCTGGCAGGACAAACAGGAATCAAAATTTAGAAAAGGTGTTATGTTTGGCTCTTAATCAAGTGTTTGCTGTTTAACTTCCTTTTTTCCTGCCTCTTTGTACCATCTGGCCTTTGATAATAAAACTATGTGAATTCCTATTTGTGCTCCTTTTGTATTTAATTGTTTATTTTTTTTACCATTTTTTGGTATTTTGTTTATTTTTATATATTGATTAATTTGCTTTTATTATTGCTTTCACTCTGTAAATTGTTTGCATTACTTTGCATTGTATTTGTAAGCCACTATGATTTATTGTAAAATAGTAGTCAATTAAGAAAAAGAGGAGAACAGCAACTCAAGCTGGGGAAAGAACTGTGTGAGCATTCTTTATTACATTAGTGAAATTAAATCAGTTTTTGGAAGATTTTGTTCTCTCTCTCCAAGAGTATTCCATTTGAAACTCTATTTAGCAAGGGGTTTTTAATCCACTTACAAAAAAATATCCCACTTAAACAAGAATATTCTGGCATTAATGCATATGTATTAGTTTGGAATATTGTACATCTTTTAAAATTATGCATGCATTAGGTTTACCACTTTGCTGCAACATCAAGTTGCCAAACTATATAGATAGATAAACTTTCACTCAGCTTCTTACAGAAAGACAAGAAGATTCTTTAATGACATTGCCAAACAGTTATTAACAAGAAGCTAAATGGACCTACTTTTCAGGACGTCTGCAGTCTATGAATATGCGTTATATGGGAAGCACATGCACACAGAGTCAGTGATCTCATAAGCTGCCTTTTCCTTTTGCAAGTAGGCTGAAATACATCTGGAAATACAGAACTTACTGGAGGATGAAATGGAAACAAGAATTGCAGGAATAAAGTCTTTAAACCATGGCAGAACTGGATTAAAGCCTTCTTTGAATACTTGGATAAACTGGGTGAAAAAGCAATGCTTTCTGTGAGATCTCAATGACAGAGGTTAGAAAGAGCTATAGACTTCATTGAGGGCTATTGACTGAACATGGAGGGTTCTCACAGTGTAATAAGTATTCCCAGAATGCATAGTCTCCCCTTGGGACTTAACCAATGAGAGCAAAGGTTACATTCTATACTAAAAGATATACAGTATAAACTTATGGTTATATTACATATTAATGTGGCAACACAACACACAAATAGAAGAAGTTCTACAAATCCAGGATAAACACATGAAATGTTAAAAATTATTTAAAATTGTCTAATGGAGTTGAGGCACTATTAGGTCTTGAAATTGATAGGCAATGGTCACGTGTTAACTTGTGAAAGTAGATATGCTTAGTAAAATCTGTCTGTAATGTAGCATTTGTTTGCTAATCCTAGGGTGGGTAACTTTCAAAGGAACTTCTGTGGATAAAATAGTGCTTTACCCACAGAAATAGCCCTTTAGAACATTGTATGACCAATAGACATGTAAAATTAAATATGTACCCACTAAATGCGTGTAATTCTACAAACATAGGCTAGAAGTGTTCTGAGAGTGGAATCCAGTTGGGTTATTCCTTCATTCAAGTTGATTTACCGCCTGATATGAAAAATCTCCAAGCAGTTTACAGTAATAAAAGCAACATAAAATACAAACAAATAATCATAAAAATAATTTGATTAAAAAAATTAAACATGTAAATTCTTCCAGTGTAGTTTTGCCAGGATAATTTTCTAAGCAAACTTGTGTGTGTAAGTCCACTTTGAAAATTTTTATCACTTATTGAATATTTACTGGCTTATGCATGATGTTGCAACTTTTACCCTCGCTAGTATACAAGCTAAACATATATAAATATTCATATCTTAAACTGTATTCTGTTAATTCCTGCTCTAAATGAAGGTACCTTGTGTAAAATGAAGTGATAAACAAGGCTAAGTCCGTGTCTTTAGTATTTGTTTGTCCATTTGTCTGTACAACAGGCCAATGTTGAAGTAAGCATGTGTGTGCCCACGCCCATACCCATGCACATCGGTGTGCAAGTAGAGATACGCTGCAATTTTAACTTGTGCGTGCATTTATGCACACAAATTTTAAAATACACCTAGCATGTGGAAGTATGCTCCAAATTTTAAGAGGTTACTCGAGCAATTCTAATTCATGTATCTTCCATACACTTTGCTGGCCTTTACACGTGAATGTAAGTGGATTTTAATACATGCTCGCGTAAGGGACATTCCCAGTTTTTCCAGTTAGTTTACCAGTTTGCCCAGTCAATCTCATAGTCATCCAGTCTCCTCTGGGTTTTCATCCTGCCTACCCCCATTTGACCCAGACCACTCACCCTGTTGCATAAGTCCTAAAATGCGAGATCTTTAGACTTGTTCCCCATCAGGAACAGCAGTAAAGTTACACAGTTAAAAAGTAAATTTTAAAAGAGTTGCGCGCACCAAAATCGGGAGATGGGTGTGCATCTAACAGATGTGGGTCCACCTGATTTTATAAAGTAGGGAGGTGCGTGCGCATGTGACAATGCACGCAAATCTTGCATCGGAGGAAAAAAGAGCATGGTGTGGGTGGGCCATGGGCATTCTGGGGCGTGGCCTAGAGATGTGCATGCAAGTACCTACGTACCCAGGTCCAGTGCCATGTAAGTTTACTTCTCCTATGGGGGAAGTGTAAGATAAAAACAAGATAGAGGCATTTCTGAGGGGTCTGGGGTAACTGAGGGGGGGAGTGCAGGCTAAAGAACCAGTGGGGTTTGGAGGACCTAGCTCTAGACTGGGCAAACTAGTAGACAAACTGGTGAAACTGGTCATGGCATGGATATGCGCCCATTATAAAATTCCCCCACTTGCGCGGCTCAAATCTGACTTTGTGCAGCTGTGTACGTCCTTTTGCAAAATTAAGCATGCACATACGCACGCCCAGGCTGTTTTATAACGTACGTGCATATGTCTGCCTATGTTATAAAATTGCCGCGGGTCTGAGTGCGTGCTGACACACACGTGTACATGTGTACATGCCCTGACATCATCGCAAACAGAGCCGGGCAGTTTGAAAGGCACCAAGCAAGCACCCCTTCGTGCAACCCTTTGTGTTATTTCTTTAATTCTTTAATATGCTCCTTGTTATACCTTTTGCTTAATTGTTAAGAACTTTGATTTTGATGGTTTTATTTTTGTAATCTCTTAGCCTCAGGTACAAAAATTTTAGATTGTAAGCCCTTTTAGGGGATAGTGAATTACCTATTGTACCTTATTGTAAACTGATGTGATATCTCTTTTTGAAATGAACATCGGTATATAAAAATCGTAAATAAATAAATAAATGTGCCTTATTGAAAGTTGCCGTCTTAACTAGCCAATGCACGCTGTGGTGGCTGGTTTTAAAATATGGACTTATGTGTAACTGGTCCCACCCAGAAATGCCCATTCCTTCCCCCTTGTTTTTGTCATGCGCATGCATATTTACACAAGTAAATTGTGGCTTTTAAAATTTGCAGTGCCCATGCGTGGCCCAGATATTTGTATATATGGGCTCTTTTGTGTGAGCTATGCTTTTAAAATTGACCCCTAAATTCTTTGTACATTGTGATGCTGACATAAATAGTAACAGATTTTGATTTCCATTCTAGTTTTTGTAATTTTTTTTGTTAGGGATTGCTTAACCAAATATCAAGTTTGAACTGAAAAGTAAAGAGTTACCAGTGTTTAAAAGGCTAAGGATGAGGGATTCATCATTCAAAATAAGGCTATAAATTCATCTTGGTTGAGGTGGAGGTGTGGTGTGATGCGAGGTGAATATGGCCAAACTAAGAATTATTCAGAAAGGATAACATAAGTGAGGTTTTAGAACCACATAGTTCCCTTTTGAACAAAGAGTATATCTCGTCGTGGAAGCAGGACCGTTGCAAGGGTGAGCAAGGGTGAGCAAGATGGGTGCACGCCTGCAGTAACAGGTAGGGTGGCGCACCACCCCACTGTCACTGCTACCGCGGCCAGCATCAGGACAGTGATGGAAGTATGGTGCACACAGCTGCTCTGAGCTATGGTCCACCATCATGGGGGGGGGGGGGGGCACCTCTTTTCCTGGGTATGACATATGATAGGGATGTGAATCGGGCTTTGGACGATTGAAAATATCGTCGATATTTTCAAAATTGTCAGAAATCGGGGGCTCTCCCAAAACAATAGGAAAACGTTTATTGATTTGGGGGAGGACGGGAAAAACGGCACACAAAAATAACCCCTAAACCCACCCCAACCCTTTAAAAGTAACCCCTTAGCTCCCCCCCCCAAAACCTTTTTACAGGTACCTGGTGGTCCAGTGGGGATCCCGGGAGCGATGTCCCTCTCCGGGCCGTCCTCTGGCTACTATCCTTTGCCCTTACCTTGTGACAGGGTATCCGTGCCATTGGCCGGATCCTGTCACATGGTAGGAGCACTGGATGGCCGGCGCCATCTTGTGCTCCTACCATGTGACAGGGGCTGACCAATGGCACCAGTAGCCCCTGTGACATAGTAAGGGCAAGGCTATCGGCACCATTTTGGTTCCTGGCACCCGACGGCACGAGTGCAGGAGATCGCTCCCGGACCCCCGCTGGACTTTTGTGGGGGTCAGGAGGCCCCCCAAGCTGGCCAAAAGTCCCTGGGGGTCCAGTGGGGGTCTGCATTCCATTACCAGTCATTCAAATCCATTCCCATTCCTTTAAAAGGCGCAATTTTGAAATGCAAGACTTTGACTTTGGCATTTCTAGCAGCTTATCTTCATTTTTTTCCAAACTCCAAGTGCAGCTACGCAACTATTGGCTTCCTTTGCACATTCTATATAACCTTCATTTTCAGCGATGCAGTGTAAAATGCTCTCTTTTTCTTCTCAGCACTCATTACCTTGAGGGTAAGGCTGTCCTGAATCATTCCCTCCCTCCCTTATGTCTGTCCCTGCTGTCAGAACCCTCCTTCCCCCATGGCTGCCCCTCCGGTTTGAATCCTTCCCCTCTCTCGATTCCTTAACTCACCTGCTGCTATCTAGACGACAATGCACTTGCATTTGCTCAGGAATGTCCTTCCTCCTCCCCCGTGGTCTCCCAGTGTAGAGGTAGGACAGCTTCTCCCCAACTCCTCTGGATCACTTAACTCAAACACTCACTGCTGCTATGAGGATAACAACAAACTTGCGTCACTCAGGTATGCACTCCCTCCTCCCCTGGGAGGTTCCAGTGGAGCACATTGAACCACGTGGTTCTAAGTGCGCCAATCAGACACTGGCTTGGGAAGAGGAATGATGCGCCTGCGCAATGGCATCATACCGGCATTATGTGGATTGACCTGTGGATAAGACAACTTCAATTTTATGTATCAGTTTTTGGGGAAACATTTTTTGACTTATACATAGAATATATGGTAAATTACATGACTTACAGCTCTTGAAAAATTCTGTGGCATGTTTGATTTGAAAGATCTCTATTAGAGAGCACATATCTCCTATACTGAAGCAATTACACTGGTTGCCAGTTATGCAACGGCTCAAATTCAAAGTTCTGACATTAATGTATAACATGCCGCAAAGGGATGCCCCTATGTATCTTTCAGAACTTTTTCGTTTTTATACTCCCTCAAGAGCTCTGCCATCTTCTGATTCCCATCTTCTTGAAGTCCCTGATTTTTGAATTGTGCATTTACAAACTGTAGGCATGAATGGTTGGCACCTCATTTCGGAATCTGTGGTTGGCACCTCATTTCGGAATCTGCTTCCTAAATAACTAAGGCCTGGATTCACCATTCTAGCGCAGAATGGTGAATCCAGCGAACATGGGGAGGGGGGGGGCAGGCCTGCGAAAGCCGGCAGCCATCGCACCACTGCGGTGCGCCAGCTGCCGGCTTTCGCACCGAATAGTGACACTATAAAAGGTGTAGTTATTCGGCACACTACTGGTGACGATAACGTGTCTTACCTTATCGCCGCCAGCAAAGACATCGCGGAGTCCGCCCTGATGCCGCCCTGACTCCGCCCCTAGCACGCTATCGCACGCGACAAGGGACTTTTTAGCCACTTATTGAACACGATAAGCAATAGAAAATGAGGCATATTCAGGATTTTAAGGCTTTTAGAAAAAAAAGTGTTCTGTTCTTTCAGGCTTTTTCAACATAAGCTAATGGCATATTAGGTTTGTTTAATTATGATTTTATGAATTGTACTTGTTTTGTCTGTTTTTGATGCTTTAATTGTTGTACTTCGTCTAGCATGACTGTTTCACTATAGGTGAAACAAATATTTTAAATAAAAATAAATAAAAAAATAATAAAACCATGTCTAATGGTTTCAGGCAAGAATCAAGCAGTTGGTGGAGATCATTTGGGCACGCTGATTAGAATATGGCGGCCACCCAGGAACAAGTACTTAGTTACTCGGAAGCTCATTTACAAGTGATTTTAGATACCCCTCCTTTGTTTACACTAGGGCTATTTAAGACATACCAGATGGCACAAGTGCTACACTTTATTTTGCTGCTTTACATACTAAGAAATATTGGGGTAGATTTTAAAAAACTGCGCCCGCGCGTACTTTTGTTCGCGCAACCGGCGTAAACAAAAGTACGCCGGATTTTAGTAGATATGCGCGTAGCCACGCGTATCTTTTAAAATCCGGGGTCGGTGTGCGCAAGGCTGCGCAAAATCGGCAGCCTGCGCGCACCGAACCACGCAGCCTGCCTCCATTCCCTTCACCCCCCACACCTTCCCCTCCCTTCCCCTACCTAACCCACCCCCCCCTACCTTTGTTGCACACGCCGGGCCGGCCGTCAGAGCACAATTCCCGGGCCCGGGAGCAGTTTCGGAGGCCTCGGCCATGCCTGCAGCCCCACCCCCAGATGACGCACCGCCGCGACACGCCCCCGACATGCCCCCCCAGGAAAGCCCCGGGACTTATGCGCGTCACGGGGCTTGCGCGCACCGCTGAGCCTATTCAACATAGCCTCGGCGCGCACAGGGGGAGCTTGGGGCAGGTTTTCAGGGGGTACGCACGTATCTTACACGCGTGCCCCTTTGAAAATCTGCCCCATTGCATTGTTATGGAAGAGTTTTAAGCTGCTTTTGCTTGCTGAGTCTGTCTATTAAGAAATATATACATCCTGCCCAATACAGTAATTTGACAGTGTTAGAAGCAGACAGAAGGTTATATAAAATTATGTCTCTCTCTCTCCCTCCCCAAGCCCAGAAGTGGCCAAAATGCTATTCTCAAAATTTATCGTGAATTGCGTTACGGCCATTTCGGGCATATCGCACAGCCTAAATCCTGGAAAAAAGGTATAGTTATTTCTGGCGTTAAAACTGTGCTATAGCATGCCCCTCATTTTGAAAATCCCGTCCAAACTCCTTCCTGATCCCACCCTTCCCCAAAATTTGCATTTATGCTGTGTGTTATCGCATGCGTTAACGCCATAATGCATTTTGATGAATAAACCCTATAAGTTTTTTTGTGATTGTATGAGAACAAAAACAAGGGGGGGAGGGGGAGTGATTATCTGTAAATCTTGCAGCAACATAAGTACTGCCTTATACAGGTTGTCCCTACGTACACTGTTCATTTATAGTGGTTCTGGATCACTTTGGAGAAGCCTGCTGTGCTCCATTTGAACTTGGCAGTAATAGCTGTGCATAAGAGGAATGGTATCTTGGTGTTGGTGGTTAAGAAGAAAAATGGATTTGGTTTATGAGGTTGCTGAGAGCTCTTTTCAGTGGATTGTTCCCATAAGTATAGAACAGCTTATAAATAAAGAATGAATGATGACTGTAAGTAGCTTAAATTTGATTTATACTTGTTAGTACTAGATCATATGATTCAAAATAATAAATTAAACATTTACCAGATTTGCCAACAGATTGAACTACTGTTATTCTTTTGCAGTGCAAGATATAAAGGATAACATTGCATGCATAAAAACATACATTAAAAATTTAGATACTGCACATTGTTATAGGGAATTTATATGGTTACCTGCCTATAGTAGATTGCATGATCTCCTGCTAGTTCAGAATGGAGCAAGACAGTACAGCTTAAGTGACAAATGGGCCTGTCTGTATTAATTATCTATAGAGACTTTTGTTTTCAGTTTTTATTCTATTTGTTCTCAAGAATTTATCAGTGTATATTACAACAAGGACAAAAATAATATTTATTCAGAAAAATGACATTCTTTTCACACTGATTTCCCCAGTTCTGGTTGTAATAAGCACTGATACCTTTGTTTTCCCTTTTTATTTTTCCCAGAAATGTATCAATGGAGTAAGATAAAAATCATAATACAGCTAATGGTTAAACATCATTAAACAAATTTTCATGAATTTCTTCAGTCACAGCCAACTTGTTAAAGAGCCCATTAATGTGTAGGTTATCCTGAACCTTGCACTCACAGTCAGTATCATTGTCCTCATAGTAAGGAACATATAGGGTCTAGTGATCACCATATGGTCTCATTCAAAAGTTTTAGACACCAACCTTCCGGAACTTTATTAGAGCAGGATCCTGTAAATCAAAATTGCTGACTTGAAAATGAGTACAGTGCTGGTCAAGAGAAATTGCTGGGAAAAGTAAAAGGAGATTGAGAGAACATGGACATAAGCAAAGACCCAAGCAAGAACGTCCAAGCGCACCTTGATATGTTGCCTATCTGCTTTATACCCTATAAACTCCAGAAGGAAGTATTAAGAATAGAAAAAGCAGGAGGTGCTAGCAAGCCTGATCTAAGATGGCTGCTTAGCTCCTCAGCTCCC
Source organism: Rhinatrema bivittatum (assembly GCF_901001135.1). NCBI lineage: Eukaryota > Metazoa > Chordata > Amphibia > Gymnophiona > Rhinatrematidae > Rhinatrema > Rhinatrema bivittatum. Next base: position 155,326,334 of record NC_042623.1, read on the forward strand.
ATCCCTTCCAATAATTTAGCTTTTTAATTTGCAGAAAATTATTTTTTATTTCCAGATGCAGTATACCAGGTGGCTAAACTTACTTTTTCAGGGTTTTTTTTCCAGTTTTTAAAATGACAGGAGTATTTTTTGGTGCAGGAGTATTTTTTGGTGCAGCATTTTGATGTGGACGGAGTGAAGAAAGATGGGAAAGTGTGTTGCGCCGGAGGTGCACCCTTGGGTCGAGGTGGGATAGATGCTATCCCTAAGAGGGATCCTCAATCCACCCATCGACAACCACCGACGGGGCCGGCTGGAGTTAGGTGGCCTCCGTCAGTGGTTGTCGATGGGTGGATTGAGGTCAGCCCAGAGGCAGCAACTAGTGTAGGTATCAGTCTGTACTGGATGAGGCGGAGTCCTGGAGACCCGGGCGCCAATAGGAACACAGTCTGACAGAGGGCGCCCGAGCAAGAGCATGCCGAAGCCTGAATGAACCACGTGCAGGACAAAAGTTGAAGAGGCATCTTTAAGCAAGCTGGGATCAGGGCTGGCGGCAGTCTGGAAGCAGTGGCAATCAAGGCTGAGGTCTAGACGAGGAGAGAGTCAAAGGATGGTCAGATGAAGCAGAAGTCCAGGGCTGGAGAGAAGCAACGGCGTAGTCAAGCGATACAGAGGTCTGGGGCTGGAGAGAGGCAAAGGAATAGTCAGGCAATGCAGAGATCCGGGGCTGGAGAGAGGCAAGAGTAGTCAGGCAATGCAGAGGTAAAACCAGATTAGCAATCTGAAGGAGAGACAAAGGAACAGGAACGAAGGCAATCAGGATCGGGAACCAGGAACTGAAAAGGCAAAGAGTACTCGACTAGCGAGGGGACCTGTTGCAAAAGCCATTTGAGAGAGTGGAACCCGGGCTTATATACCAGAGCTTTGCCGATGTCGTCATCCGGGGCCGCGGCCAGGTTCCCGCCATGGGCCCTATTTAAAGACTAGCTGTGCGTGCACGCCTAGGGAGGGGCACGGTGCTGGTCAGGATGGCCCGACGTGGAGCATCAGGAACTGCAGCAGAGCCAGAGGCCCCAGAGGTGGCCCGAGGATGGAGTCGGTAGCCCACAGCCGCCAGAGATGAGGAACCAGGTGGTGGATTACATTGAAAGAGGCGAGGGGGCCAAGATGCGGGTCTGCTGCGGCCGGCGCACTTAACAAAGTGTGGTGTAGATGGTTCATTTCCCTAATGGCTTGAATGATTTGAAGGTGGGAGTGAAACATAAGGGTGAGTCAGATTGTGCCTTTCCTACCTCATTTTACCAGAGATCCAGAGTAGCTCAACTCATTATTGAAGCCTGCAAGCGGGAACGCTGGGATACTGCCACGAGATGACAATCTATGCAGCCAGAACAGTGGAAAAAGCCTCAGGGCTCAATTTTGGAGCAGAAGAAAGATGCTGCATGACTCTATAGCACAAGGCCTACCACATTGGTCCTTTTCTTGCCTCTCCTGAGGGTCAGGGGCTTGTACCTAAATGAACTGAATGACTGTAACTGTGGGTGCTAGTTTTGGGGAACAATTGGAGGCATAAGCTGAGGCTGGGGCAGGAGGCATATGGGTTAGCACTGAAGAATGACTGAGAAGGATATCAGGAAAACAGGGGCAATCTGACATTTCCTTGGAAATACTCTGACTCCTGAATAATGCTTGTCTTCACCTCAGCTGCATTTTTTTTTTTTTGTTTTTGTTTGTATCACTACTTGAGCCCCATGTATAGCTCAGTGGATTTGCTGAGCTTGGGAGGATTTACAAGCCATGAATTACTTTACTTATTATTTAATACAACTTGCAATATCCTTGTCTTCTGATTGTGGTATGACCTGTTTGTATACTCCATGAAGTGTGAGTGTTAAGTGAAAGAAATTAAAGTAAGCTCACGATGACCTTTAAGATAAAGCTATGTGACAACCTTAGCTAAAGTTAGTAGATAAATTGTAGATAAAGGTGAACCGGTAGATGTAGTGTATTTGGATTTTCAGAAGGCGTTTCACAAAGTCCCTCAAGAGAGGCTTCTAAGAAAACTAAAATGTCAAGGGATAGGAGGCGATATCCTTTAGTGGATTACAAACTGGTTAAAAGACAGGAAACAGAGAGTAGGATTAAATGGTCAATTTTCTTAGTGAAAAGGGTAAACAGTGGAGTGCCTCAGGGATCTGTACTTGGACTGGTGCTTTTCAATATATTTTTAAATGATCTGGAAAGGAATATGACGAGTGAGGTTATCAAATCTGCGGATGATACAAAATTATTCAGAGTAGTTAAATCACAAGCGGATTGTGATACATTACAGGAGGACCTTGTGAGACTGGAAGATTGGGTATCCAAATGGCAGATGAAATTTAATGTAGACAAGTGCAAAGTGTTGCATATAGGGAAAAATAACGCTTGCTGTAGTCACACGGTTAGGTTCCATAATAGGAGCTACCACCCAGGAAAAGGATCTAGGCATCATAGTGTATAATTCTTTGAAATCGTCAGCTCAGTGTGCTGCAGCAGTCAAAAAAGCAAACAATGTTAGGAATTATTAGGAAGGGAATGGTTAAAAAAACGGAAAATGTCATAATGCCTCTGTATCGCTTCATGGTGAGACCGCACCTTGAATACTGTGTACAATTCTGATTGCTGCATCTCAAAAAAGATATAGTTGCGATGGAGAAGGTACAGGGAAGGGCAACCAAAATAATAAAGGGAATGGAACAGCTTCCCTATGAGGACAGGCTGAAGAGGTTAGGGCTGTTCAGCTTGGAGAAGAGACGGCTGAGGGGGATATGATAGAGGTGTTTAAAATAACCTATGTGAAACGGTTATTTACTCTTTCAGATAATGGAAGGATTGTTGGGCACTCCATGAAGTTAGCATGTGGCACATTTAAAACTATTCAGAGAAAGTTCTTTTTCACTCAACGCACAATTAAGCTCTGGAATTTTTTGCCAGAGGATGTGGTTAGTGTAGTTAGTATAGCTGGGTTAAAAAAAGAATTGGATAAGTTCTTTGAGGAGCATCCCAACAGTGAGGTTCCAATAATTAGAAAAGTAGTCCAAGTTTCTGTAACTAAAAACTCACCTGAGCTAAAAAATTCTAACTTATCCCTATCAATTAAAAAGCAGAATGAAAATACAAACAAAAAACAAACTTTGAAATGTTTGTATGCTAATGCCAGAAGTCTAAGAAGTAAGATGGGAGAATTAGAATGGATAGCAGTGAATGATGACATAGACTTAATTGGCAACTCAGAGACATGGTGGAAAGAGGATAACCAATGGGACAGTGCTATACCGGGGTACAAATTATATCGCAATGACAGAGAGGAGCACTCGGGAGGAGGTGTGGCGCTTTATATCCGGGATGGCATAGAGTCCAACAGGATAAACATCCTTCATGAGACTAAATACAAAATTGAATCTTTATGGGTAGAAATCCCTTGTGTGTCGGGGAAGACTATAGTGATAGGGGTATACTACCGTCTAGAGATGTGAATCGTGTCCTCGATCATCTTAACGATCGATTTCGGCTGGGAGGGGGAGGGAATCGTATTGTTGCCGTTTGGGTGTGTAAACTATCGTGAAAAATCGTTAAAATCGTGAGCCGGCACACTAAACCCCCCTAAAACCCACCCCGACCCTTTAAATTAAATCCCCCACCCTCCCGAACCCCCCCAAATGCTTTAAATTACCTGGGGATCCGGCGGCGGTCCAGAACGGCAGCGGTCCGGAACGGTCCCCTCAATAGAATCGTGTTGTCTTCAGCCGGCGCCATTTTTCAAAATGGCCACCGCAAAATGGCGGCGGCAATAGACAAAAACGATTCGACGGAGGAGGTCGTTCCAGACCCCCGCTGGACTTTTGGCAAGTCTTGTGGGGGTCAGGAGGCCCCCCCAAGCTGGCCAAAAGTTTCCTGGGAGTCCAGCGGGGTTCCGGGAGCGATTTCTTGCCGCGAATCGTTTTCGTACGGAAAATGGCGCCGGCAGGAGATCGACTGCAGGAGGTCGTTCAGCGGGGGTTCCGGACCGCCGCTGAACGACCTCCTGCACTCGATCTCCTGCCGGCGCCATTTTCCGTACGAAAATGATTAGCGGCAAGAAATCGCTCCCGGAACCCCGTTGGACTCCCAGGAAACTTTTGGCCAGCTTGGGGGGGCCTCCTGACCCCCACAAGACTTGCCAAAAGTCCAGCGGGGGTCCGGAACGACCTCCTCCGTCGAATCGTTTTTGTCTATGGCTGCCGTCATTTTGCGGCGGCCATTTTGAAAAATGGCGCCGGCTGAAGACAACACGATTCTATTGAGGGGGCCGTTCCGGACCGCCGCCGTTCTGGACCACCGCCGGATCCCCAGGTAATTTAAAGCATTGGGGGGGGGGGGGGTTCGGGAGGGTGGGGGATTTAATTTAAAGGGTCGGGGTTGGGTTTTAGGGGGTTTTAGTGTGCCGGTTTTCCTGCCCTCCCCCTTCCCCCGATTTACGATTTTTTAACGATAAATCGGGGGAATTGGTATTGTATCGTGGCCCTAACGATTTTTTGACGATTTAAAATATATCGGACGATATTTTAAATCGTCAAAAAACGATTCACATCCCTACTACCATCCACCTGGTCAAGATGGTGAGACGGACAGTGAAATGCTAAGAGAAATTAGGGAAGCTAACCAAATTGGTAGTGCGGTAATAATGGGAGACTTCAATTACCCCAATATTGACTGGGTAAATGTATCATCGGGTCACGCTAGAGAGATAACGTTCCTGGATGGAATAAATGATATCAGTTCCTGAACCAATTGTTCCATAAAGCTGAGAGAGGGAGCAATTTAAATCTAATTCTCAGTGGAGCACAGGACTTGGTGAGAGAGGTAACGGTGGTGGGGCCGCTTGGCAATAGTGATCATAATATGATCAAATTTGATTTAATGACTGGAAGAGGAACAGTGTGCAAATCCAAGGCTCTTGTGCTAAACTTTCAAAAGGGAAACTTTGATAAAATGAGAAAAATTGTTAGAAAAAAACTGAAAGGAGCAGCTACAAAAGTAGAAAATGTCCAAGAGGCGTGGTCATTGTTAAAAAAATACCATTCTAGAAGCACAGTCCAGGTGTATTCCACACATTAAGAAAGGTGGAAAGAAGGCAAAATGATTACCGGCATGGTTAAAAGGAGAGGTAAAAGAAGCTATTTTAGCCAAAAGATCTTCATTCAAAAATTGGAAGAAGGATCCAACAGAAGAAAATAGGATAAAGCATAAACATTGGCAAGTTAAATGTAAGACATTGATAAGACAGGCTAAGAGAGAATTTGAAAGGAAGTTGGCTGTAGAGGCAAAAACTCACAGTAAAAGCTTTTTTAAATATATCCGAAGCAGAAAGCCTGTGAGGGAGTCAGTTGGACCGTTAGATGATCGAGGGGTAAAGGGGAACTTAGAGAAGATAAGGCTATCGCGGAAAGATTAAATGATTTCTTTACTTCGGTGTTTACTGAAGAGTATGTTGGAGAGGTACCCGTAATGGAGAAGGTTTTCATGGGTAATGATTCAGATGGACTGAATCAAATCACGGTGAACCTAGAAGATGTGGTAGGCCTGATTGACAAACTGAAGAGTAGTAAATCACCCGGACCAGATGGTATACACCCCAGAGTTCTGAAGGAACTAAAAAATGAAATTTCAGACCTATTAGTAAAAATTTGTAACCTATCATTAAAATCATCCATTGTACCTGAAGACTGGAGGATAACAAATGTAACCCCAATATTTAAAAAGGGCTCCAGGGGCGATCCAGGAAACTACAGACCGGTTAGCCTGACTTCAGTGCCAGGAAAAATAGTGGAAAGTGTTCTAAACATCAAAATCACAGAACATATAAAAAGACATGGTTTAATGGAACGAAGTCAGCATGGCTTTACCCAGGGCAAGTCTTGCCTCACAAATCTGCTTCACTTTTTTGAAGGAGTTAATAAACATGTGGATAAAGGTGAACCGGTAGATATAGTATACTTGGATTTTCAGAAGGCGTTTGACAAAGTTCCTCATGAGAGGCTTCTAGGAAAAGTAAAAAGTCATGGGATAGGTGGCGATGTCCTTTCATGGATTGCAAACTGGCTAAAAGACAGGAAACAGAGAGTAGGATTAAATGGACAATTTTCTCAGTGGAAGGGAGTGGGCAGTGGAGTGCCTCAGGGATCTGTATTGGGACCCTTACTTTTTAATATATTTATAAATGATCTGGAAAGAAATAAGACGAGTGAGATAATCAAATTTGCAGATGACACAAAATTGTTCAGAGTAGTTAAATCCCAAGCAGATTGTGATAAATTGCAGGAAGACCTTGTGAGACTGGAAATTGGGCATCCAAATGGCAGATGAAATTTAATGTGGATAAGTGCAAGGTAATGCATATAGGGAAAAATAACCCATGCTATAATTACACAATGTTGGGTTCCATATTAGGTGCTACAAACCAAGAAAGAGATCTAGGTGTCATAGTGGATAACACATTGAAATCGTCGGTTCAGTGTGCTGCGGCTGTCAAAAAAGCAAACAGAATTTTGGGAATTATTAGAAAGGGAATGGTGAATAAAACGGAAAATGTCATAATGCCTCTGTATCGCTCCATGGTGAGACCACACCTTGAATACTGTGTACAATTCTGTTCGCCGCATCTCAAAAAAGATATAATTGCGATGGAGAAGGTACAGAGAAGGGCTACCAAAATGATAAGGGGAATGGAACAACTCCCCTATGAGGAGAGACTAAAGAGGTTAGGACTTTTCAGCTTGGAGAAGAGACGACTGAGGGGGGATATGATAGAGGTGTTTAAAATCTTGAGAGGTCTAGAATGGGTAGATGTGAATCGGTTATTTACTCTTTTGGATAGTAGGGGCACTCCATGAAGTTAGCATGGGGCACATTTAAAATTAATGGAAGAAAGTTCTTTTTTACTCAACGCACAATTAAACTCTGGAATTTGTTGCCAGAGGATGTGGTTAGTGCAGTTAGTATAGCTGTGTTTAAAAAAGGATTGGATAAGTTCTTGGAGGAGAAGTCCATTTCCTGCTATTAAGTTCACATAGAGAATAGCCACTGCCATTAGCAATGGTAACATGGAATAGACTTAGTTTTTGGGTACTTGCCAGGTTCTTATGGCCTGGATTGGCCACTGTTGGAAACAGGATGCTGGGCTTGATGGACACTTGGTCTGATCCAGCATGGCAATTTCTTATGTTCTTAGAGCTTTACCTCTTCATGACCGTGGCCAGGAAGAAATGGAGGAGACTGCCCCCATTAAACTTGTCTGAAGACTCGAGAACTAATGCAGACCCTCCTGTCACCAAGGTGGCCTCAATCCAGGAAATTAAGTTAATGTGCACTGACATAGCAAGTACAATTTCCACTGTGCAGAAGAGTTGTGCAGGCCAGGAGATGTTTCTTTTTCTGTTTTTTGCTGTTTGGGGGTCAATTTTCATTTCGTTAAAGTTTTTCCTTTTTTTTTTCTTTTTTTACATTTCAGAAAGTGTGCACTATTTCTGAAATAGTGTGCAGTAAAACCATAGAAGGAAAGACATGAAACATTTTCTTCTATTGTTTCATTTTGAAAACTACATGAAACAGTGTCTGTCATTTCAAACAAATGTACAACCCTACTTTACAGAAGGCTATCAAGGAAATTAAAGGAAGAATTTAAATTTCTGAGTCCCTCATTGCAGATCAAATTGATAGTATGGCTTCTTTCTGTAAATAGAATAAAATCCCTAGAGAAAAATGTCAGCAAATTCCAAGACAGACAGGAAGATATGGAAAACAAACAAAGAAGAATGAACATTATAATTCTGGGAGTCCCAGAGAAAGAATATCCGGAAGATTCTGTTTGCATACTATAGGAGATCTGCAACCAAATTCTTGGTGAAGAATCTCAAGGCATTATGAAAACTGAGAAAGCACATTGTATAAGCAGGCATAGGGAGAATACAACTCAACAACCAAGAGCAGTAATAGCATGTTTCCACTTTCATAGATAAACAAAAGCTGATGGTGAAAGTCAGAGGCAAGGATTTGTGTTGTTCAGGTGAGGGACATGATTAAAGATGTTCTTTTGGTATGTGACTTGTTCTCCTCATGCTTCTGTCTGGGAGTCTATTTATGGACCCACTTCTGGCCAGGCATCCTTTTATTGCTCTCTTGCTCAGTTCTTGAAGAAGTATGTGGACCTTCCTATGCTGCTTGGGGGAGACTGGAATGCCTGATTTGGCTGTGATAGGGACCAGTCCTCAGAATTATCTCAGGCATATAACCAGAAGAAAGCCCTTGTGAGTTATATAGCTCAGTATGATTTGCAAGATGTCTGGAGGTTGCAAAATCCAACTGGCAGGGACTTTACTTGCTACTCTTGTCAATTTCAGTCCTACAGCAGGATTGATTATTTTCTTTGATCCCCATCTTTGTGGAACAGATCTTCTTGCAGAGTTCCTTGTCTGATCATAATCTCATTTCTCTGCTCTTCTCTCCTCTTAAAGTGCCTGCAGTGCGGGGGACATGGAGGCTCAATGTCTCCTTATTATTACAGCCTAAATTCCAAGATTTTATGGAACAGGTGGTCTCTCATTTCTTGCATCATCATAGGGTAGAAGAATTTTCTTTGGTTTTATTGTGGGAGACTTTGAAGGCAGTTGCATGGGACTGTATCATTGCCTACACTAGCCATATACATAAGGAGAGACATCAAAATCAGAGGGAGGTGGGAATGAGAATTTTGGTGCTTGAAAGGGAGCATAAAGGAACAGGACATGAAAAGGCATATGAAGCCCTGCAGGTGACAAGGGAAGAGTTCAGATTTCTGCAGGTGGGTGAGATTGATCGTGCATATCGGTTTTTGAAACAATGTTTTCATGTACATGGGAACAGGATGGGTAAGCTTCTTGCCAAGTTGATCCAAAAGCAGATAGAGAGGGCATTTGTAGGCAAAATTAAACAGCCCCAGGGGTGAATAAGCTTTTTACCAATGGATATCTCTGAGGCCTTCAAGTCTTATTATCTGTCTTTAAATTTTCCAGAACAAGAGGCCCCTATAGAACTAATAGATACCTTTCTTAACAAGATTCACCTGTGCTTAACTGGTCCTATTCAGGGGCAGGGAATTCATGGAGCAGTAATGGCGTTCTCCTCAGACAAGAATTGGGTTCTAGATGGGTACCCGATAAAGTGGTATAAATGTTTTCCCCCTCTTCGCTCCTCTTTGTTAATCAGTTATTTAACTAATTGACGTGGAAAAGACACAACGGGAGCAAGGAGCTCCAGTAAGTCTGGAGAGTAGATAGTCTGCAGCCAAAGAAAGGGTGCAGCAGGACTTTTTCCAGGTAGTGGTGTATGAAAGAAGTGCTTCAGCATTTCAAGCGGAAAAGAGAGTTCTAGAGAGAGGAGGAGAATTTGGGTAGAAAAGGGAGCCCCAAAAAGTCAAAGATAGAGCCCTAGATCACAAGGTTAAATAAAAGGGTAGAGAAAGGACAACCTTGCTGGGTGCTCCGGAGAATAGGAAACTGATGAAGGATATTCATTAACCACAACCCACTCGTGGGTGGTTATATAATGCACGGATCCGAGTTATGAGTTCCAGAGGAAACAAACTTTTCCAACAATCGATATATAAAAGGTCACGGCACACAATGAAATGCTTTTTCTGCATCCAGGGACAAAATGAAATGAGGGATTCTATGTCTATGGACCCAGCTCATGATATCAAACAACTACCAAGTTTTGACAAAGCCAGACTGATCTGGATGAACCATAAGAGGAAGAATTGAACTGAGCCTGAACTTTAAAATTTTAGCTAATATCTTATTATCTGAATTGATCAAGGAAATGGGCCTGTATGAACTGCAGTTAAGAAAATCAGCATCTTTCTTAGGAAAAATGATTATATTAGCATCAAGGAGATTTCCCATAGGTGAATCTGCTGGAAAGACATATCTTAGTAGAGGAAGACACCTCTTCTGCTCCATTTTTTCAGATTCCTCCTGAAGCTCCCTCATGGGCATTTCCAGGATTTGGTTCCTTCCTGGAACCCTGGATCTACCTCATAGTCCCTTCTGAATGCCTGCCATCACCCATTGGGTCTGATTTTCAAAAGCATTTACACATTTAAAACTGAATTTACTTCAAAAATAGATTCAGGTGTTCCTGGATGTTTCACTTTCTTCAACTGAATCCTAAAACCATCTTGACCCTTGAAGTCATCTTTTTCCTTAACTTTCCTTGCAAGTATTTTGTTATGAATCAAAAAAATTGTTTGCATTTTCTGATCTCTTGCACTTGGAAACTTTCCTTAGGGATAAGAGCAGGCAAAAGTGGATCTTTTTTGCCCCCATATTTGTGGTTGGAAGTGGGTTCCAGCATCTCGAGAAGGGAGCGGTAGGAAGGATTTGGGGGATAGAATCTGAGATCAAGGGAGAGAGGATCTGAATTGCAGTGAGGAGGTGGGGAGTGACGGAAGGACCCAGGTATCCCAACCATGCTTCAGTTCTGCACTTCCTTGCTTCCCCTTCATAACCCCCACCCAATCTGGCATATACACACACAGACGCATACATAAACACACACAGAGCACCAATCCTTCTGTCTCATACACAAACACTAACCCCTTCCCTTTCTCTTACACATAGAGATGTCCCCCAGCCAATCTCCTCTCACCCCATCCCCCATCCTCACCCTCAATGATCCCTACTCAGTCCTTAACCTCCCCAAATTGATCCCCTTTGCTGTGTTTGCTCTAGGCTCACCCCCTCTCATCCACTTCCCTGCATATGCTGTCTGGGAGGGGAGGAGCTGGATCAGGAATCAGAAGGCTGTTCCCTGCTGTTTTAGCACAGCTGGCAGGCAGCACATCTGCAGCCAGCTTGCTGCTCCTACATTTTTTACTGCCCTCTGTACAGGCTGAGTCTTACTATTGATAAATCCAGGCCTCAGGTCACAGTTTAGAAAAGGTTTCTTTCTGAGATCTATGTCTTTCTGTCTGTCACTTTAAATTTTTAGTTTTTGCAAGCAGGCATGAAACATGATTTATTTCTGAACTGAACAGTGGAATGAGACCTATAAAGAAAACCTTGTTTCTCGATCTGGGTTTCTGTTGCTTGAGCTGATTTGCAGTGGAAATAGATAAAGAGACATTTTTTTTCACTTCCCCATGGTTTAGGCCAGAAAATTCCAAAAGACAATTTAACTTTTTGTTGTGGCCTTTTGGAAATATTTACTCAATTAGCATGTGCTTTCCACAGCAGCTTTGTATTCTGTGCTTGTTTGAGAATTCAGATTTTCCCAGCTCTGCTGGTTTGTTTGAAGTTGGACAAACTGATTGCTGAGGTTGAAGTTAAGGCATCTTGTCCAAAATATAGCAAAATTAGTTTCCAGATCTCCAAAAAACAATGCAAGTGAAGATTCTGCTGTTAGTGGCATGAAGAACATTAAAAAGAAATGATCATAATAATGTTTTTGACAAAGATAGATTATGTAAACCAGACCATTAGCTTAACTTATTTAGTTTCTCGATGATTAACTACAAATCCAAGAAAAAGATGAATGCAGTTAACAGAAAATAAAACCATGTAGTCTACATAAAAGTAAAATGATTATAAATAGAATTAAAAGCACAGGCATTAGATAAAATAAAACAGTGAAAGCCTAAATTTAGGTAATTAAAAAACATTCCAGTGAGCAAACAAAATTTTAAATCCTAACAAAATAGAAAAGCACTGCATTCAAGTTACAAATATCATGTAAATGAATAGAATAAAAATTCAGATAATAGTGATTAACAAAGAAGATGGGGATTGGTGTCCCGCACCTCTTAGCTCACAATGATGTAGCACAAAATTCCAATCCTTTATTCCTTTACGAAACTTTAGATAATTGCTCTCTTGTCTCAATCTAGTGAAAGAGAATTCCCCAGTGAGGGAGCTATGTAATTAAAAGCAGCGCAACTCATACTTTCTAATCTAATAGCTCTGGATAGATGGGACACAAGCAACTCTAGTTGCAAAAACCAAAGTGAATGAGTGGGCTTGTATTGCACCAGTAAATCAGAGATTTTGCCGTTGGCCCCTAAATATGCATTTCAGTACGATAATAGTGATTTTAAATTTAATTTGAAAGGCCACAGGATGCCAATGGAGGTTGGTAAGCAGTGGAGTGACATGATTAAATTTCTTGACTGAAAAAGAGCTTACTTTAAATTAGTTGCATGTGTTTAACCAATGTTACCATACATCTCTGATTATAAAGAATTACAGTAGTCTATGTATGTCTCCCTCCAGATCCCTTTTATCTAATATATTTTGAAACTGGTAAAGGGATCATAAGTACTAAAAAAATAAAATAAAATAAAAAAGTGATATGGATAATGATTGAAATCTGATCAAACATTGACAATTTTGAGTCCAATTTAATTCCTAGAGTAGTTACTATATCTTTAGGAACAGTATCCTCGCCCACTATAGAGGGAGAGCTCATAGGGGTACAGTTTCCTCTAGCAACACAAAAAACTCAGATTTGGGGAGATTTAACTTAATCTTATGCATTGTCAGCCATGACGCTATGGCTGCTAAGCAACTGTCAACTTAGACAAATCTGGAGCTAAAAGGTCCAAATAAGCCACAAATTGGATGTCACCTATGAAAAGAAAGCAGCTAAATCCATGAGCCTCAAATGAGGGTTGCCAGAGGAGTCAAATAAAGATTAAACAGTGCTGGGGTCAGGACATAGCCCCGAGGAACTCCACACTCCAGAAAAAAAAAGAGTTTTAAAGAGATTAGAACCCTATTATACTTTGTACATTCGATCTGTGAGAAATGATTTAAACCACTTTAAAACTGTTCTCCCAAGTTCTAAATCACCGTAAGCATTTAAGAAGCAGTGTATGATTAATGCTTTCAAATGCTGCACTCAGGTTTAATGAGCGTACAAGGGCACCTTTCCCCAATACACTTTTATCCATGTTCCATTCAGCATGTCAAATAAGGCTATTTCTGTGCTGTGATCCAAGCTAAAACCAGATTGCCTCACATGGCATGCATTAATTTCATCTAAAAATTTAGCAATTTATTATTTATTTTATTTAACAATTTCTAACCTGCACTATTGACACTTCTAGATGAGAGAGAGAGAGAATAGGATTGAAATAGGCTTATTTATAGCATGTCATATCAGCAGGATCTAATCCTTTTTTAAAGAGGGGGCAGACCAAGTCTCAGGCTGGTATTAGCAAATGCACATAGATGGATACAAGGCCTAGTTCTTGATTTCTAATCAGATAGGAGGGGAGGGGTTCTAAAGAAGAAATACCTGAGCTGGACTCTTGCAAAACTATAACTATTGCAGATTGTGAAATGACAGAAATCTGCTCCCAGTTGACGAAGAGGGAGGGTCTATCACTTCCAAGTCCTCAGTCTCCAGTTGGTCTTTGGTAGAGTTAGATGGAAAGTTATTCTGGATATCCAAAATCTTGTAAAAAAAAAATACATTGGCCAATTTAGCTGTCAAATTTTATGAATCATTTTCCATTAGAACCTGATTTTAGATGTCAGATTCGAAACAATTTTAAAGAGGATGTGGGATTTATGTACCACCTATTGGGGTGGATTTTAAAACCCCTGCGCGCGTAAATCCTTCCGGATTTACGCGCGCAGGGCCCTCGCGCGCCGGCGCGCCTATTTTGCATAGGCCGCCGGCATGCGCAGAGCCCCGGGATGCGCATAAGTCCCGGGGCTTCCTGTCGGGGGCGTGTCGGGACGACGCGGCGTTTAGGGGGCGGGGCGCGGCATTTCGGGGGCGGCGACGTGGGCGTGGTTTCGGCCCGGGGGCGTTCCGGGGGCATGGCCGCGGCCTCCGGAACACGGAGCGGGGCAGCAGGCGTAACTTTGCCAACAAAGGTAAGGGGGGATTTAGATAGGGCTGGGGGGGGGGGTGGGCTAGGTAGGGGAAGGGAGGGGAAGGGGGGGGGAGGGCAAAGGAAAGTTCCCTCCAAGGCCGCTCTGATTTTGGAGCGGCCTCGGAGGGAACAGGCAGCGTGCGCTGGGCTCGGGGCGCGCAGGTTGCACAAATGTGCACCCCCTTGCGCGCGCCGACCCCAGATTTTATAAGATACCCGCGGCTACGCGCGTATCTTATAAAATTCAGCATACTTTTGTTCGCGCCTGCTGTGTGAACAAAAGTACGCGCTCGCGCAAGTATTTAAAATCTGCCCCATAGGTTTCTGTAGGGAATGATCAGCTAGGCTTTTCTTGGAAGACACAGTACCTTTAGGCATGTTTATTTTAAGAAAATACAACTTAAAATGCTATCTTCTCAGGAGAGAGAGGATATCTTGGAGTTTTTGACATCCTTTATGGGATTAACCAAAAGCAATGACACTGATTTTATTTTTCAGAATTGTTTTCATTGCCATCTAGGACCTTTCTTCAGTTACCTCTGCAGCAATTAAAAAGGAAGTAGATTTTATATCCAAAGAAACACATTATGTTTAGTGTAAATAACATTATTCATGCAAGAGATAAGTGGTACAGGAAAGAAGTTAAGCTGTTCTGCGTGTATACTGTAACTAAGCACATGTGTCAATAGGATGCAGGAGAGAGAAACTGGGGGGATCAGAAAGGCCAAAGAAGCACAGGGTATAAAGGCAATGGTTAAAATGATTAATGAAATGAAAATTGTTTTCATTTCAGTTATGTTTAGTACTGTGCTGGATACAAGTTTCAGTAAATCATGCAAGTTTATTCAAAATAGTTTTCCATATACATTTTTTTTTGAGTTAAGAAGCATTGGTAATGTCATCTTTAATTTTCCCAGCAAAATGTATGTAGGGAGGGTAATTTTCAGCTGTCTATGTGTGGCTAAAGACTTTAGCCCATATCTTCAAAGTGGACTTATGCGCTTAAGACCACTTTAAAAATTCCTGGGTTGTATTGGTTGATGCATGGACGTACGTTGAGCAGGTGTAACTTATTGCATTTAAATGCATAGTTTTGAAAATTGAAAGTATGTATTTAAATGCTCCAATTCCCTCCGCCCCTCCCAACTTCGATCCCCTGGAACCCCTATGAGGGCAGGTATGTGCGGGATCAAGTTACATGCATACGTTTCCCCATAGAATCCCCAGATAATTTCAAAAACGCCAATTTACACAAATTGCATGTACATCCATTTGAAAATTACTCCTTAAAGAGTACTTGTCATAGTTTAAACCAGTTCCTGAATCCTCTTTCACCTCACTGATTTCTTACCATTTACAAACCATCTTAATCTATATCCTTTTCATTCACTGGCACCCAGTGTGTTCATAATACCCCTTCCTCAGGAACTGGATTAGAACAGTTCTCTTGAGAATAGGGGTCCTAATTATTTATGTAGCGTTTCAAGCCAGGATAACATTTTGGTTTATGCTTAACTAGCTAAATTACAGTTCCCATAATCGTATGACAGTTTTTTTTATCCGTGGCAAACATTCAAAAACACCTTGGGGATAAAACTTTCTTCATTAAATGAGACTTTTCCCCCTAAGGGTAGTACATTTTGTACAGGTACACATGCCAGTTCTATGCTTTATAAAAACTTTCATGCCAAACGTCAACACTTTTTTGGACACCTTAGATTACAATAAAGAAGAAGAAGCCTTTTCCCCTTATGAATGTTTAAAGTTGACTAATTGTATTCTAAAAATAAGCAATAAAAATGAAAGGAGAGTTATATGTTTCCTAATAGCACAATAAAGCTGTTTGTTCTTTTGTCATGTGAGATGAATATGATGAAATGTAGCTTCCACATGGTGAATGCATGACATGGGAAAGCATTAAGCAAAACAGTCAAAGGAAGACTATCAAGCCCCAGAGAAAAATATGTAAAATAATATATTAAAAATAGCTTCAGTTCCTAAGGCAAAAGATTCACTGGAGAGGAGTTCTGTTCTAAAGTATAGCAGGGTTGGAACTCTACATGCCTCTGTCATACCTGAGAGCAATAAGTGCCTAAAGGAAAAGGCTGACAGAATGGAGACAGGAACTAAGGAGAGCAGAGGTTCTTGCTGACTGTATTTCTAAGACTTTAGCATCTTCATGTTCCTTGGCAAGCCCAGAAAAAGCAAAGGATGAAAGACAGGGAGTCAATACTTTTCCCATGATAATCTTCTTTTTTTTGTAATTAAGATTTTTATTGAAAGTGTGCATAAAACAGACAACTGCAAAACAGATAAGGAAACAGTGAACAATAAACAATAAAGATATGTTATCAAAATAATACATAGCGTCCCGTCCACATTCCTTTGTTACACAATGCACTTATCATTTAACATTGAGGATCCCTCCCTCCCCCCCTCCTCCTGCATATAAAGTGACGGGATAAACTGCCAAGACAAAATCACAGTCAATACAATCAGTCGGTAAAAGTAGCATGATAGTTAAGATTCCAATGGGCTTCGGCGTGCTAACCAATCCTTGTACGGCTGCCACACCCTCCGAGATAATGCCACCTCACCGGCCCGAAAAGTACTCACACTATCATGTAGTAAACTAAGGGTCTGTAGACTACCGTGTATCTTGTCCAAAACTATTGGACCCGGTTCCTTCCATTCCCGTGCAACCTGACATTTGGCAGCAGATACGATATAGGTAACTAATTTCCCTTGGAGGACTGTGAGATCAAGCGGGAGATTCAACAACACTTGTTCTGGTGTAAGGACTACCCCCACTCCCAATATGGCTCGGAGAAGTAAAGTTAAGTCATCCCAGAACTTCTGCAAGTAGGGACACGTCCACCACATATGGTAGAATGTACCTTCCTCCCCGCACCCCTTCCAGCACCTACAATCAGAGGTAGAATGGAACCCATGTACCCTAGAGGGTGTATAATACCAGCGATATAATATTTTGTACCTATTTTCTAGCAATTGGGAATAGGGTAGACCCTTTTTAGTGCTTACGAATATCTGATCCCATGTCTCTTCCGACAGGGAGCGAGCCAAATCCCTCTCCCATGCTTGCATAAATGACGGTTTAATTTTAGGGTCCTTATTGATATAATTATACATCTGCGATATAGCTTTTTTCAATGTATCCGCTTGGTCGCACCAAGACTCAAATTGCGTCTTGCCACGCGCCATATCCCCCCCTACCATCTCCGCCTGGAAGAAGTGTCGGATTTGGAGATATGCAAAAACATCTCCCGATGGTAACGCATAGCTCTCCTGTAGGGATTGGAATGAGAGAAGTCCCTCTAGGCCCCATAGGTTGCCAAAGTTTCTAATTCCTTTCTCGTACCAGCTCCTAAGTGTGGTAGAGATCATACCCATAGGGAATTTAGAGTTGGTGAGAAAGCTGGAACTGTAGTAATACCGTCTGTCTCCAGTCAATTGTGTCCTCCACTTATCCCACACCTTAAAAGAATGAATAGTCGGTGCGGTAGCCCGTTCCAAAGGGGGGCGTGTTTGTTTGGGCTGCCAAATCAGAGAACTAAGGGATGTCACCCCTGCCAATGCCTTTTCGATTACCACCCATTGTTTCTGCTCCTTGATTCTGTGCCAGTCACAAAGGGCTCGTAATTGGGACGCAACCAGGTACCATCTCAAATTGGGAACTCCCATGCCTCCCCGCAGCCGAGGTCGGTAAAGAACCAGTCTGGAAACCCTCGGTGGTCGCCGTTTCCAGATGTAGGAGAAAATACGTTTCTGCCAGCCATTAACCATAACATCGGGGATGGGAATTGGCAGCACCTGAAACAAATATCCAAGACGGGGAAGAACATTCATTTTCACTGAAGCTATTCTCCCCGTCCATGACAGGTAGAGCTCAGACCATCTATCCAAGTCAGAAAAAATTTTACGGATTAGTGGTGGGTAGTTCAGCTGATATAACTCCGCGGGGTCTTTACTGATATAGACTCCTAGATATTTAATTTTAGAGGTCGCCCATCGGAACTGAAACTGCTGTTTAAGGTCTAGAAACTCCGAACTATTCAACGTGACATTAAGAATCTCGGATTTATCTATGTTGAGCTTAAAACCCGAAACCGCACCAAAGTTACTTAAGGCTGCTAGTGCCCCTTTTAATGATGTGGATGGTTTAGTCAGAGTAAACAGAATATCGTCCGCAAATAGGGACATTTTATAAGAGCCATCCCCTACCTCCACCCCTCTGATCTGCGAGGTGTTCCGTACCATGGTAGCCATCGGTTCAAGAAACAAGGCAAATAATAATGGTGATAAGGGGCACCCCTGTCTAGTTCCCCTCTGAATACTGAAGGCTTCAGAGTATATTCCATTGACTTTTACTCTGGCCGTTGGATTTGTATACAAGAGCTGTAACCAAGTTAAAAATTTGTCCCCAAAATTCATGGCCCTCAAAGTCTTGAATAAAAACTGCCAGTGCACCATGTCGAAGGCCTTTTCCGCATCTACAGAGAGCAAGACCATCGGTTCTCCCTCCCGTCTGGCCCACCCAATTAAATCGACTATTTTGCGGATATTGTCCGCTGCCATTCTGCCAGGAATAAACCCTGCTTGATCTGTATGTACCAACTTCCCCATAACACCATTCAGTCTATTCGCCAGAATTTTAGCCAGCAGTTTAAGGTCAATATTGAGAAGTGATATGGGCCGATAAGATCCGCAGTGAGTAGGGTCTCTACCCGGTTTCCCAAGAATAGTGATCCCTGCTTCATTAGATCCTAATCGCAAGGGAGTACCATCCCATAGGGAGTTGAATAGCTCCTGTAATAACGGTGTTAAAGAGTCAGAGAATGTTTTGTAAAATTGAGGCGTATAGCCGTCTAATCCAGGGGCCTTATTTGCCTTAAGATCTTTAATAGCCCACTGGATTTCCAAGGACGAGATCTCTTGTTCTAGTCTACTCCGGTCATCGGGCGCTAAGACGGGAAGGGTGACTCTGTCAAGATATTCCTGAATCTGTGCCTCCGTAATATTGGTTTCAGCCGTATATAGGGTACCATAGAATTCCTGGAATCTCTGGCGAATATCGGGGGGAGACGTCAGCACTTCGCCACCTGCGGACCGAATCCCTAAAATTTGATTCTGCGTTTGCCTGCGTTTTAAATACCTGGCCAAGAGTTTCCCAGACCTATTACCCCATGCATATCGTTCCAAATTCATCATTGTTAATTTGTCCGTTAGTTCTGCAGAGGCTAACGTTTTCAGTTCCTCCCGGGCCTGTTGTAAGAGAGCATAAACCGCCTCTGAAAGCGTTTGTTTATGTTCCCGTGCCAAGGTCTCGATCTTCTGTAGAAGCTTCTGCTTGTGCGCTAATTTATCACGCTTTACGTAAGCTCCCTGCGAAATGCAGTGCCCCCTCAAAACCGCCTTAAGGCAGTCCCAAATCAGAGTGGGCGTCCCAGAGTTATGGGTCACATACTCCTTGATGCCATCATTTATCTGTTGGCGGAATTTTTCGTCGCGCAACAAGGTATCATTCAGCTTCCAGATTTTAATACCAGTATTAGCAGGGGGGCCCCTCAACCGTAGAATTATGGAGGCATGGTCTGACCACGTAATAGACTGCACATCTACATCCCCAATTTTGTCCATCAGCAATGTATCAAGTAAAAAGAAATCAATACGGGAATATGACTGATGGGGGGCAGAGAAAAATGTATACTCCCTACCCGTGGGATTCCACTGCCTCCAGGGGTCCCTCAAATTCCACTTATCCATCAGATGCTTAAGGCGCTTACGGTGAGGGCGAGAACCCTCCTGTGCCCCCTTAGAGTTATCTAAAAGGGGATTCAAGGTCATATTAAAATCACCCACAACTATGAGAAGTCCCTCCCCTTCTTTGTCTAGCAGCCCATCAATCTGTGAATAAAAATCTCTCTGATGATCATTAGGTGTATATATATTCAGTAAAGTATATGTGTTCCCCTGATAATCGAAACAGACCAGCACATACCGTCCACTCTCATCTACAACATGTTTGCGGATAACATAGTCCTCCCCCCGACAAAATAAAGTACAAACCCCCGTATACTTAGCCCTCGGCCTGGCTGCCGAAAAAACCCTATGGGTAAACTCTGACCAGTGTAGTAAATGCTCATATCTTTTTGTAAGGTGAGTCTCTTGCAAGCATATTATCTTAGCTCTACTGGATTGAATATCTTGACGTAAGAGTTGCCTTTTTCTTGGGGTGTGGAACCCCTTGACATTAAGAGAGAAAATATGTAACGCCATCATACAGGGTGTAAATTTAGCACAAGTGTCCCGTGAATAACATACATATAGAGCAAAAAGCTCTTCATGGCCCTGTCTGCTGTTCCACTCCCGAGTCCCACCTGCTGTGTCTCCCCAGTCTCTTGCATTAACTTGTAATTACCACAAATCAGTGTTATCCCTTCTTTCCACCATCCTCCCTGCCCCCCCCCCCCCCCCCCCCCCCCCCCTACCCCCCTTGAATATATGCGCCATATCTGCATGGCGCTTCTGCCTAGGCAGAAGAGACAAATGAAGTCCCTGTAGCGGCCCTCCGCCACTCCAGTGCCGTCCATCTTAAACTATAAATAAGAATCGAGCTGTCCCGAACCAAACATGTTCATAACATCTGGGCCTCAGCCCCCGGTGCAACGTGCAACCGGATTAGACCAGATCGACAAACCAGTCCTCTCCTCGTAAGTGCTCCCTCTCCATCAAGTACCTTGAAAACGCGAACTCAGGTATAAATATTCCACAATGCTCGCATGTGGAGCCACCTCAGGTGCCTCCTCTCTTCTCCCCCGTCGTTGAGAACTGTCCACTGGCGTTCCTTCTCAGCCGGCGACCACCATTCTCCACCCGCTGCCATCTTCTACTCTCCTGCCTCTCACGCTGTGGCTGTGGATCCGGCACTTGAACTGTGAAGCCTGCCGTTGTCAAGATGGCCGCCGCTTCAGAGATGGTGAAGGCCTTAGACGTGACTCCTTGAATTGTCACCGCGATACCCATCGGGAACAGCCAGCGATAGCGAAGTTTCTCCCGTCGCAGCACAGCTGTTATGGGCTGGTACTCTTGCCGCTTTTTTTAGAGTGATAGAGGAGATATCAGCGTATACAGCAATTTGATGCGATTCCCACTGCCAGGATTGCTGCTTTCGCGCCGCTGCCAGAATTTTTTCTTTAAGGGGAAATCGCAAAAAACAAGCTATAATATCGTGCGGTTGATTGGCGCCCCGCGGGCCCAGGGTTCGATGCGCCCGTTCGATCTCAATGTCCGGTATCACTTCCTGCAGCTCCCCCGACGTTTCCGGCGAGAGGAAAAATTTACACAGAGATCGCACCACCGCCTCGCAGTCATTATAGTGTTCTGTCTCTGGGACTCCCCGAAATCGCAGGTTACACCTGCGACTCCTATTTTCCAGATCTTCCAATTTGGCGGATACCTCCACACATTTTTGGCTAAGAGAAGCCTCCTCTTCCTGCATCTTATCCAGGCGTATCGCGTGGCCCTCCAGGCGTATATCGCATTCGTCGACCCTCCGCCCGATATCAGCCATGTCCTCCCTAAGTTCCGCCATTGTCGCCAGCATCTCCCTTTTATTAGCTTTCATATCCTGGCGTAAGTCCTGAAACCAGCGACGAAATTCATCTCGGGTGGGGATATTAGTGTCACTCTGTCCCCTATCCGTTTCCGAACTGTCTCCCTCCTCCATCACATCAACGCTCTCGACCGGGGTTTCAGGGCCCTCAGTAGGCCCCTCTTTGTCTTTCCCCTTCACGTACGTAAACTGTCTCATATCGGGTCCTTTGCGTTTGGATGTCATGGCTGACAGATATAAGATCACAATATGCTTGCCAAGACGTGTAAAGGGGCGGATGGAGCTCGATTCTTTGCAATGTTTGCTTTAGGCGCACCGGAGCTACCGACTCAGGCCGCCATTCAGGATCGTGACGTCACCCGTCTCCCCCCCATGATAATCTTCTATGATAGAAGGCATTGACTGCTATTTTAAGAAGGCTAGACTCCTGTTTGCTCAGAGAGCTGAGTTTGTGTTTGGTTCGGAATTTGGGCCTCTATACTAAAGCCTCTTTAGAGGGAAGGCGCTTTCTTGATCTCCATTGATTGCTATGCTGTAGACTCTTCCCCCTTCTGCAAACCCAGAGTTCAGGAATAGCCCTTAGAGTTAATGCATTGTATCCTGGCTGCTCTTAACCAGCAAATTCCTTTCTACCCAGATAGCACACAGAAACATAAAAGGATGCATTTTCAGCAAGGTGCAAACAGCCTGTCTTAACTGGCCAGGTTTTTTCCTAGCTAAGAGAAGCAATTTTTCAGTGAACTTCACCAAGTAGGTTTGTGGCTGAAAATGAGCTTAAATGTAGCTGGTCAAAATATGCAAAAATAGATTTAAGTCTGCCGTTGTGGTGCTGGTTAGGGCATCTAAATTTGTTAGCTAGTGCTGAAAATCAGCTTTAATCAGTAGATGAGTACATGGAAAACAATTTTAGTTTGAATTCTATTTTATATTTGTTTTATTAGTTTCAGTTCTCAAGTTTATTCATTGTTTCATTTATTTTGTTAAAGAAAATAGGGGAAGCTACACATCCTATATTGGACATTGGAGTTCTTATTCAAGTTTAATGAAACTTGAAGGCAGGGAGGAACAGCAGAGGGAACAGCACTCCAAAATAGCAAGAGATGGGAAAAGTGGCACCAACAGTGGCATGTAGAGCCCAAGACACTGTAATAGGGACAAAAAGTGGCATATAGAAACCAAGGCACTGATAATAGTAGTATTAGTACACTATGGCACAGAGAGTGGGGCAAAGTAGCACAGACAGTGCCATGAAAAGCCCATGACAACAAAGTTAGATAAAGGGCATCAACAATGGCAAGAAGATTCCAAGGCACCCAAAAAGGGGAAAGCAGTACAGTGTTATGAATACTCCAAGGAATAATGAGAGATAAAACAGCAAGAGGAGTGACATCAACAGAGCAGAGTGCTAAACTGAGAGAGGCAGGGTAGGAGGAGCAGACCAGGAAGCAACAGAAACTAGGGATGTGCAGAGGGACGCCATATGTTGCATTCGGGATTCTTATTCATCGGGGGACAGATAAGTTGCATTCGGCAAGGGGCCCCCTGATCCGTTTACATGTTAATTTCTATTTGTTTCCCTCTAAAATTAAATTAACTACACCTCCCACCCTCCTGACCCCCCCAAGACTTACCAAAACTCCCTGGTGGTCCAGCAGGGGGTCCGGGAGCCATCCCCTGCACTCACATCCTCGGCTGCTGGTTTCAAAATGGTGCCGATAGCCTTTGACCTACTATGTCACAGGGAATACCAGTGCCATTGGTCAGCCCCTGTCACATGGCCATCGGCGCCATCTTGTGCTCCTACCATGTGACAGGGGCTGACCAATAGCACCGGTAGCCCCTGTGACATAGTAAGGGCAAAGGCTATTGGCACCATTTTGATTACTGGCAGCCGACGGCCCGAGTGCAGGAGATCGCTCTCGGACCCCCGCTGGACCACCAGGGACTTTTGGCAAGTCTTGGGGGACCCTCCTGACCCCCACAAGACTTGCCAAAAGTCCAGCGGGGGTCTGCACTCCATAGCTTTTGCCAGTATTCAAAATGGCTATCGCTAGCCTTTGCCAGTATTCAAATTGGTGCCGATAGCCTTTGCCCTTACTATGTCACAGGGGCTACCAGTGCCATTGGTCGGCCCCTGTTACTTGGTAGGAGCATAAGATGGCGCCGATGGCCATGTGACAGGGGCTGACCAATGGCACCGGTAGCCCCTGTGACATAGTAGGTCAAAGGCTATCGGCGCCATTTTGAAACCGGCAGCCGAGGGTGTGAGTGCAGGGGATGGCTCCCGGATCCCCTGCTGGACCACCAGGGAGTTTTGGTAAGTCTTGGGGGGGGGGGGTCAGGAGGGTGGAGGGTTTGTTTAAATTGGCTCCTTTAGGCGGCCAAATTATTTGTCGAGATTCATTGTATTCATGGGGAATCGTGTTACGTTCCGCTTCCCCACGAATACAATGAATAAGGCCCTATACGTTGCGGATTCCCAATTCATAGGGAACAAATGTACACCCCAACAGCATAGCAAGGAACTGAACCAGAAGAGAATCTGAGTATCAGGAACAGCCTGGGCAGTGGCAGCAAGAATGGCAACTGGTGTCACAGAAAGGTGCTGAGGTTAAAAAGTAGGGGCATTAGCTTAATTGTAAATGTGCACTCTTAAATTCTGAAAACCCCAGCAGAGTGATATCATGAACGCTATGGATTCACGATATCCCCCGCCATTGAGAATTCGTATTAGCTAGGCATTCAGATGGGGAATCCTGGTGAGCTCCAACCAGATTGCATCCTTGAGTGCCTAGTATGCCGATGGGTCTGTTTCCATCACCTCGATGACTGCAATTTGTTCAGAGATCTTTCCTGGCTAGAAATGCTGGTATCTCTTGCCATCTGTGGATGCCTTGGCATGTGGCAGGAGAGCCCATTATGTGTGGCTGTGGGGGATGATGGATAATGGTGGGGAAGAACTGCTACATTTCAGGGCGCTGCTGATGCTGACAGTACTGCATGGGGAGCCCACTTTTTTCTGTACTGCAACCCACTGCTGCAGTACCTGACCCTCACATCCTTGCACCCTAGCCACAAGCTTTTCCTTTAAATAAGCCAGATTGTTGGACTGCAGGGATATATTCCTTTTTCACCTGTGGGTCACTTGGCGATGCCAGCATGTAAACATCCAGCTGGGTAAGGTGTATGAGCCAATTTTTCTATTGCCGTAGATCTCCTATCCTTAAGGAAAATGGTTAAAACTTGGCTCTTTGAATCAGCATTTGTCATAAACCAATGACAAAGCCAATATTAAGCACACTGGATATAATCTATCACACATGCCTGTTCTGATTTTGCACTAAGGATAAGTTGACATAAAGCCCACTAAAACCTTGTCTACAGCTTCTTCATTATTGATATTTTTATTATATTGCATTATTTAGGTGTTACTTCTCTTAGTTATGTATTTACTGTATTTTCGCACACCTATCGTGTAGCCTTTTCCTATCTGTAACCATAATAACTAGAAACACATAAACAGGCCACCGCATGCGCCTATCCAATCATTGTTTACATATAAAAAAGATGCAGTTTATTTAAATCTAAATTATAAAACACAAAATTGTAAATATCAAACCAATAACAATTTCACATATTCAAACAAAATACAATGTATCAGAGAACACAGAGAGCCCACATATAAACATATAATACATCAAAACAGTAAAAAAAAAAACCCTCATAAAATATGAACCCCCACACAAAAATATTAAAAACAATCATTAAAGAACTTTTCCACTAAGCCAAAAAAACAGCATAAAAATCCCATAGCTGTAGTCTATGTGAAGATGCCGGCAGATAATTTAGCTAAAAAACTGCTGACCAGCCCAAAGGGCCATGCTGGAGGAGACCTCTTAGGGTAGTGAGGAATATCTTCTACTAAGATAAAGTGTCAGGGAATCTGGGGGTTCCAAATGAATTAAGGGCTGTCATAGAACAATCCATTGCTAATCATGTACCTATTAGTGGC
The DNA here is from genome assembly GCF_901001135.1 of Rhinatrema bivittatum. NCBI lineage: Eukaryota > Metazoa > Chordata > Amphibia > Gymnophiona > Rhinatrematidae > Rhinatrema > Rhinatrema bivittatum. The sequence continues at coordinate 155,351,894 of NC_042623.1, forward strand.
CAGGCAAATGTTCCAGTTCTTGCATAGGTATTTACTGCGAATTGTGATATTATCCCCTAAATGCAATACTGTGAGAGAGAGAGAGACCAGCAGGTCACTTTACTATTTATACCACTGTAATAGGGGAAATGCTTACGTCAGGGTGGGGGTTTGGGGGTTGGGGTAGGCTTAGGGGGGCACTTTTACATACATAGTTAGAGGTACGACCTGCAAAGAATATGTCAGTGAACATTTTGTTTCATTTGGAGTGCTGAAAGGGAAAAGAGAAGTAGATTTGTACAATGTACTCTTGGCCTAGCTTGATGTACTCTCTACATAGCTTCAGTCAAGCTCTCTCTCTCTCTCTCTCTTCCCCACCATTTCCCGCTCACCAAATGTGGTAAAACCATTTTCGGTCATATCTCGGTCACAACGCAGAGGAAAAAGGTGTAGTTATTTCCAGCAATTATGGGTTGTAGTTAGGACCCAACATTACCATAAACTCCCCTCTAATTCCTCCACCATGCAAAACTAATGACTCATTTGCATATTAACACACGTTGTGCTATTTAACGGGCATGTTAGGCCCTAACGCATGTGTTAAGGCCCTTATAGCAAAATGATGAATGACCCTCCTTGGTTTGGTTCTGGGAACATTCAGAAGGTGGAAGAATTTGGGAGTAATGTATATTGGACAGATATGGGATAATGGAGGAGTATTCAGTTTTGATACAGCTTGTTCTAATTTAAATTGTCATATAGAGATCGGTATGCTTATTTGCAATTATCACATTATTTACAATCCTCTCGTATTAGACAACATTTATATAGGGGTACATCTTTATTTGAAGGTTTATGCTTTAGCCCCAAACCATGTAAGAAACTATTTTGTAAGTTATATATACAATTGTTGGGCGAGCTAAAATCTAAACCCAAACATTTAAAACAATTGGAAATGTGAATTGGGAAGAAGTATTGAGGATACGGAATGGGATACATGTGTTAGTTCTTTATGACACAGTTCAATATCTTTTCTTATGGTTGAGAACAGATACAAATTATTGTATCACTGGTACTTAATGCCGGCAAAACTTCCAAAAATATATCCAAATGAATCCGCATTGTGCTGGAGAAGTTGTGGAAATATTGGCCCTATGTTTCATATTTGGTGAGATTGCGCAAAAAATTATGGGCTGGATTTTATAAATTAGCGCGATCGCGTACTTTTGTTCGTGCACCAGGCGCGAACAAGAGTATGCAGGATTTTAATAGATACGCGCGTAGTCACGCATATCCATTAAAATCCGGGGTCGGCTCTCGCAAGGCTGCCTAAAATCGGCAGCCTGCGCGTGCTGAGCCGCGCAGCCTGCCTCCGTTCCCTCCGAGGCTGCTCCGAAATTGGAGCGGCCTCGGAGGGAACTTTCCTTCCACCCCCCGCACCTTCCCTTCCCTTCCCTTACCTAACCCACCCCCCCACTACCTTTGCCCGCGCCGGCCGGCTGCCCCGCTCCAAGTTCTGGTCCCGGGTGCTGGTCCGGAGGCTGCGGCCATGCCCCCGGAACGTCCCCGGGCCTAAACCACGCCCGCGGCGCCGCCCCACGCGTGACATGCCTCCCAAACGCCGCGTCACGCGCGACACGCCCCCCGACATGCCCCTCCATGCAAGCCCCGGAATTTACGTGCGTCCCGGGGCTTACGCGCGCCGCCGAGCCTATGCAAAATAGGCTCGGCGCATGCAGGGGGGGTTTGGGGTAGGTTTTGGGGGGTACGCGCGTATCCTATGCGCGTACCCCTTTGAAAATCTACCCGTATGTCTTTTGGGATAATGTATTACAGTTTCTTATTAAATTGTTGAATTGTACAATCCCTACATATTCTTGATTTTTCTTATCTTTCTCACCTCCAGATATCTCTAAGTATCAACAGATATTGTTTATGCAGTTCTAGTTAGCTGCCTGTATAGCTATTGCCTCAAGTTGGAAACGGATGGATTATCCAAATATATTATTAGTGGAACAGAAACTGTTTTCTTTATTCTATCTTGGAAAAATAACTGCAATTTGTTTGGAAATTGTGGAGAAATTTACAAAAAATTGGCAACCTTATATTTCCAAGTGCTGATTTGTTAATTATCTCGGACTTGAGAGATGTTTTTTTCTCTCTTTTTCTTTATACTGGGTATGTTTTGTAAAGCAAGGGGGAGATGAATGTATGGGTCCTGGGGTAAATTGTCATACTGACTCTCCTTTATAACAGTTTATGTATTGTTATTGTGGTGGTTATTAAACATCTTATGGAATCAATACCATTTTGAATTACAAAAAATGTTGCTATAGGAACTACCATGCCCAGGTTTTGAGGAACACCAGAGAAAATGTGAAACATGCAGCAAAACAGGCAGAATGAGAGAGACTCTCTCTCAAAAACACAATTCAGTTATTTAAAAAATTAATTTAGACAATTTGTTCATTTTTTAATAAAACTGCAAGTACGTTATAATTTTTCTGGCAGTTGGTGAGTCAAAATAAACTTCATTTTAACAACAAATTGTTACATTGATGAAAGTTTAGTTCTGGTCATATTTTAATCAGCTAAAGTATTGTAATTTTTTATAATATGCGGTGGATAACTTTCAAAGCTGTGCATGCATGCACTTACATGCTTGTATATAGGTGCGGGCAAAGTCACTATGGTTTTTTGTAATCTTTGCGTAAATGATATGCGCAGGTTATATAATAAGAGTACATATGTGCACAAACATGCTAATGTATGCTAAAACTGTGCACCACGCAAGTTCAGAGTTATCTAGATAAGTAGTGGCACTTACCTGGATAAGTTCCAATTTATCCAGCTAAGTAGCAACAAAGCTGCTACTTAGCAAGGTAAGTCTGAAAAGTGCTACTGGACCATCTAAGTAGCGGTTTTCAGACATATCCAGCTAAGTAGGATAGCCAGATAAGTCTAAAAAATTCTACATATCTGGATAAATCAGATAGCTGGATAAGTAGCGCTTCTAGACTTATCTGGCTATCTTTGCTGGATAAGTTGTGTTTTTAGACTTATCCGTCTAAGAAGCATTGCTATTTTGACTTACCCAACTATCTTACATAATTGATTAAGTCCAAAAAGTGCTATTTAGATGAACAAGTAACGCTTTTCAGACTTATCCAGCTAAGTAGCATGTATATGCTATTTTACACACATAAGCGCTATTTTTAAGCACACAACTTTTGAAAATTTACCTTTTAGATTCCCCAACAACAATATATATATATATATATATATATATATATATATATATATATATATATATATATATATATATATATATATATATATATATATATATATATATATATATAAAATATATTCAGCTTGAAATATGCTGTATTTTGTGAGTGAGGACACTCCTCTTATCATCCACTTTGTGTGTAGATTGAATATAATATAAATTGAGTGCAGGCATTCTGGGGCCATAATTTTAGATTTCTTTTTCCCTCATTCTTTTACAGTCTAGAAGCAATACATTTTATTTTCTGTGCACATACCTGTAATGGGGTAAATGTGTAAAATGCAACACATGAGACCATTTTTGTTTCACTTCTGGACCCCTTAAAAGAATGGAAGATGCCCACAAATGAAACCCTAATTTGAATTTCATTCACTTACGGTATGTTTCCCACTTAAGACTATGGCTCATTGAGAAGTGCTGCAGTGAGGCTCGTAAGTATAGCATCCAAGAAACTCCTGAGTGAGAGAGTAACCAGGATAGAGCCAAGATGGGAGGAGAGGGCAAGCAGACAACATAAAGAACCATCCTTGCTGAAATACCCCAGACTCTACATATCTGGGGTCTTGATGCCACTCTGCCTTGCTGCTGTATCCCTGATACTACACTTGTTGAGGTTGCTGCCACTCTACCTTGCTGCCATACCCCAGGTTTTACACCTCGAATATCTTGCTGCCAGTCTGCCTTGCTTCCATGCCTAGACCTTACATCTTGCCACTGTGCCTTACTATTGTGCCCCAGCCCTTACATCTGGCTAGTCTGGGGAGTGAGGCTGCTTTGCCCTTGCCATGTTGCTTTGAAGTCTTGAGCCATTGTTTGTGTTGCTTGGGCCCCTTTATCAGTGCCTGCTTTGGGTTGTTTTCTGCTTCATGCCTCGTTGATGTTGCCTTATGAAGAATGATGCCACTTTTGGTGCCAGTTTGCCACTAGAGATGTCATCAAGGGTTCACGTCTCTGTTGCTGGTGTACTTCTCACTTTTGCTGCTTTTTCTGCTTCTCTCACAGTGATATGGAGAACTCCTGCCAATGCTGGTATCCCTTGCCCCTTTAGGAACTCTTCAGTTATCCATTCCACTTTTGGTGCCACTATCCAGTATCCACAACCTGTCAAGGTACCTTGGAGTTCATTAATCCTTCTGATGATTTCTTCTCACAATTTCTAAGACAATTGATTAGAAAATCCCAATTCTGGAGCCCTTGAAAGTAATCCTGTGTTTGAAAACTTTCTGTTGGGGAAATCGTTAGGCATTATACTACATAACTCAAGTTAAGTAAAAAGAAAAAGGAAATATGTTTTTTAAAATAATGGGTAATATTGTTATGGGAGGCTCTGTTTAGTGGACCCTTGGGCCAACCTGCTGGAGACTGGGAAAGGTGGTCAATGTCTCTAATGGATAGCAGGCCGGGAGGCAGATGTTCAGGCAGGACGTAGATGCTCTTCACCCTGGAAGCTTGTGCTCCCCCGGGAGGAGCCCGTAGGAGCCCAACTGCTGGGACTTAGGTGGCTTCACCCTTGGAAGCCGAAGCCCCCCCCGGGAGAGCCCATAGGGGCCCAGCCGCTGGGACTTAGGCGGGTTGTGGATCAGGACAGGTAACTGGAACCAGTCTAGGACAGTAGTGATACTGTAACTGGGCTCGGGTACTGGAACCAGGCAAGAACTGTAGCAAGACTCGGGTACTGGAACCAGGCAAGAATTGTAGCAAGACTCAGGTACTGGAACCAAGCAGGAACTGTAGCTAGACCGGATACTGGAACCAGGCAGGAACTGTAGCAAGATTCGGGTACTGGAACCAAGCAGGTACTGTAGCAGGACTCGGGTACTGGAACCAGGCAGGCACTGTAGCAAGACTCGGGTACTGGAACCAAGCAGGAACTGTAGCAGGACTCGGGTACTGGAACCAGGCAGGAACTGTAGCAGGACTCGGGTACTGGAACCAGGCAGGAACTGTAGCAGGACTCGGGTACTGGAACCAAGCAGGTACTGTAGCAGGACTCGGGTACTGGAACCAAGCAGGTACTGTAGCAGGACTCGGGTACTGGAACCAGGCAGGTACTGTAGCAGGACTCGGGTACTGGAACCAGGCAGGAACTGTAGCAGGACTCGGGTACTGGAACCAGGCAGGAACTGTAGCAGGACTCGGGTACTGGAACCAAGCAGGAACTGTAGCAGGACTCGGGTACTGGAACCAGGCAGGAACTGTAGCAGGACTCGGGTACTGGAACCAGGCAGTAACTGTAGCAAGACTCGGGTACTGGAACCAAGCAGGAACTGTAGCAGGACTCGGGTACTGGAACCAAGCAGGAACTGTAGCAGGACTCGGGTACTGGAACCAGGCAGGAACTGTAGCAGGACTCGGGTACTGGAACCAGGCAGTAACTGTAGCAGGACTTGGGTACTGGAACCAGGCAGGAACTGTAGCAGGACTCGGGTACTGGAACCAAGCAGGAACTGTAGCAGGACTCGGGTACTGGAACCAGGCAGGAACTGTAGCAGGACTCGGGTACTGGAACCAGGCAGGAACTGTAGCAAGACTCGGGTACTGGAACCAAGCAGGTACTGTAGCAGGACTCGGGTACTGGAACCAGGCAGGAACTGTAGCTGGCAAGCAGGAACCAAGCAGGCACTGTAGTTGGCAAGCAGGAACCAAACAAGAACTGTAGCAGGCAGGCAGGAACTAAGCAGGTACTGTAACAGGAACGGAGCAACAAAGCAAAGCAATTCACTCCGGGGCACAGCGCAACAGGAAACCGAGAGGCTAACCCGTTGCAAGGCAAAGGCGGGATGGCCGCGGCCGGCTTATCAAGGCCGCGGCGTCTGACGTCAGGAGCTGGGTGGAGTCACCACTGGCGGGAAGCGGCCTAGAAAAGCGCCCAAGTGGCACACGCACGCGCGCGCGCCTAGGAGCCGGGCATCCATGGGAGACCTCGCAGCGGCGCAGCCCCAGCGGTGCTCGCGGCCGGAACCGCAACAAATATGGGGGTATTTTTCAGCATTCTGTATTATAATGGCATGTGGAAACTGAGACATGCAAAAAGATTGACATTTGTTTTGTGCCTGATGTTTATACTGTGCCACATAGAAGAAATCTCTGCAAGGCAAGGTTGTACTGCTTGTGTTTCTCTACTGATTGTTTGTAATGGAGTCTCTGTTGCCTGTGCAATTGATGTAATTTAAGATAGCAGGCGTTTCTGCCTAATGGGATGCACTACCTTAACTTTTTGGTTTAGTTGTGAAATGTCTGAAATTGAGAACATTGTAGATGTCCTTTGAATGTCCCAGAATTGTACTGCTGCTTTCTTCTTCATGTTTCAGAATATTATTGACCACTTGGATAAAGTTGAAGAAAGCTTTGAAAAAATGGAGCTATTTCTGGTCAAATGTTGTGACTATTTTAAGTGAATGCTAACCCTAAAGACCCACTTAGGGAGCACATTATTCAGCAGGAGGTAGATATTTTTATGGCAGTATTTTCAAGTTTCTGTTGAGATACAGTGCATATTATCTTAAAAGTGCATATCATTCTATATGCAAAAATGCCTATTGAAAATCCTTCATGTTTTAAAAATCTTTTTAAAACTTGGAACATTTCTCCAGGTTTTAACATACTTCTGAATCGTCCCTTTAATTTTTTTCCATTTGTGGTCTCAGTTTTTCTCCTTTTATTTTTATTTTCATTCTTTCTCTCATCTTCATTCCTTTCTTTTTTCTTATCCACTCTCAAAAGTACCTCTTCCTCTCAACTTGCCTCTATTTTCCCAGTCTTTCATATTATACTTCCCCTTCCAAACTCTCCTCTGCGCCATTATATCTTCCTCTGAGTCTTGTCTTTCACCTCTTTTGCTTTCCCTTCCTTTTCCATCTTTTTGCTGTCAACCTCCTCTCATCCCATTCCATCCTGTAAGTGGGGTTTTTGTTATCGGTATTATTATCGGTTTTGTTATTAGATCTAATTCTCAGTGGAGCACAGGATTTGGTGAGAGAGGTAACAGTGGTGGGGCCGCTTGGCAATAGTGATCATAATATGATCATAAGAACATAAGAAATTGCCATGCTGGGTCAGACCAAGGGTCCATCAAGCCAAGCATCCTGTTTCCAACAGAGGACAAAACCAGGCCACAAGAACCTGGCAATTACCCAAACACTAAGAGGATCCCATGCTACTGTTGCAATTGATAGCAGTGGCTATTCCCTGTTTCCAACAGTGGCCAATTCAGGCCATAAGAACCTGACTAGTACCCAAAAACTAAGTTTATTCCATGTTACTGTTGCTAGTAATAGCAGTGGCTATTTTCTAAGTCAACAATGAATAGCAGGTAATGGACTTCTCCTCCAAGTCCTTTTTAAACACAGCTATACTAACTGCACCTAACCATAACCTATCATTAAAATCATCTATTGTACCTTAAAACTGGAGGGTGGCTAATGCAACCCCAATATTTATAGAGGGCTCCAGAAGCGCTCTGGGAAACTACAGACCAGTTAGTCTGACTTCAGTGCCAGGAAAAATAGTGGAAAGTATTCTAAATATCAAAATCACAGAACATATAGAAAGACATGGTTTAATGGAACAAATTCAGCATGGCTTTACCCAAGGCAAGTCTCGCATCACAAAGCTGCTTCACTTTTTTGAAGGAGTTAATAAACCTGTAGATAAAGGTGAACCAGTAGATGTAGTATATTTGGATTTTCAGAAGGCGTTTGACAAAGTTCCTCATGAGAGGTTTCTAGGAAAAGTAAAAAGTCATAGGATAGGTGGCAATGTCCTTTCATGGATTACAAACTGGCTAAAAGTCAGGAAACAGAGAGTAGGATTAAATGGACAATTTTCTCAGTGGAAGGGAGTTGGCAGTGGAGTGCCTTAGGGATCTGTATTGGGACCCTTACTTTTCAATATAATTATAAATAATCTGGAAAGAAATTTGACAAGTGAGGTAATCAAATTTGCAGATGATACAAAATTGTTCAGAGTAGTTAAATAACAAGCAGATTGTGATAAATTGCAGGAAGACCTTCTGAGACTGGAAAATTGGGCATCCAAATGGCAGATGAAATTTAATGTGGATAAGTGCAAGGTGATGCATATAGGGAAAAATAACCCATGCTGTAATTACACGATGTTAGGTTCCATATTAGGAGCTACCAACCAAGAAAGAGATCTAGGCATCTTAGCAGATAACACATTGAAATCATTGGTTCAGTGTGCTGCGGCAGTCAAAAAAGCAACATAATTTTGGGAATTATTAGAAAGGGAATGGTGAATAAAACGGAAAATGTCATAATGCCTCTGTATCGCTCCATGGTGAGACTACACCTTGAATACTGTGTACAGTTCTGGTCGCCACATCTCAAAAAAGATATAGTTACGATGGAGAAGGTACAGAGAAGGGCGACCAAAATGATAAAGGGAATGGAACAGCTCCCCTATGAGGAAAGACTAAAGAGGTTAGGTCTTTTCAGCTTGGAGACGGCTGAGGGGGGATATGATAGAGGAGTTTAAAATCATGAGAGGTCTAGAACGAGTAGATGTGATTCAGTTATTTACTCTTTTGGATAATAGAAGGACTAGGGGGCCCTCCATGAAGTTAGCATGTAGCACATTTAAAACTAATCAGAGAAAGTTCTTTTTCACTCAACGCGCAATTAAACTCTGGAATTTGTTGCCAGAGGATGTGGTTAGTGCAGTTAGTATAGCTGTAAAAAAGGATTGGATAAGTTCAAGGAGAAGTCCATTACCTGCTATTAATTAAGTTGACTTGGAAAGTAGCCACTTCTATTACTAGCAACAGTAGCATGGAATAGACTTAGTTTTTGGCTACTTGCCAGGTTCTTATGGCTTGGATTAGAAACAGGATGCTGGGCTTGATGGACCCTTGGTCTGACCCAGTATGGCATGTTCTTATCCCTCCCTCCTCCCCCACTTTCCTGCTGCTCCTGCGGTTTACCTCATCTCTGAACTGGAACTATTAGTTTCCCGTGATTCCACAAATTTTATGCCGGTCACTGCAAAGATAGAATCACAGTGATGTATATAAAAATAGTTTAACATGACATTGTGACAAACAGAAAGTGAAACCGGCAAATTGTACATTTATCAAGACATGTGATTTATCCCTGTGATCCCAATGATAACTGAATGAGAACTGTGGTATATTGTGGGATTGTAATTCATTTGCATTCATACATCAGATCAGTAGAGTACTTTTATTACTGTAGCTGTATTTCATCACCCATCTTATTTATGTGATATCCCCAAATAGCTTATTTTAAAATTAAGGCTTATTGCTAGTAAAAAAAAAAAGGAAGAAGCTTGGTATCTAAAGGTCACTAATTCTTCAAATACATATAGTGCTTATTTTCCTATAAGTGTTTCCAGATGACAAAAACTGCAAAGAAAATGTCTGGAACAAAAGGTTAGATCTGATTCCATCGACATGGCTGGAATTGCAAGTAGAGATACCTCCCACACTGCATAGCAATGAGAAGGGGACTTGATACACAAGTGTAAAATGCTGAAACTAATCTACAGGCTTCTGAATGACTGTTATTGAAAATTACAAGCTTATTTTGTTTTGAATAAGCGATTTTAAGTGCACACAAAATCATTTTTAAGATTTCTTTCATGTTTTGCAAAGCATTCATTTTGAAACATAGACATTTTCGCTTATGTTTAGAGATTGGTTCTAGTGTAAGGAAATAGTGATATAGTATTTGTTTTATAAAGTGGGTTACACCGGGGGAAGTAGCATTCTTTTTAGCATGTCTTTGTCAGTGATAAATCTTCCTAAAGAATTATGAGAACGTACGGAGGCAGCCAGACTTCTTTCTACATAAAACACATTTGAAATAAAACAACGTAAAGTACATTATTAACCACAACCAATGTGTTGTGTTTGTGTTTAATGCAAAAAGTTTATATATACAAGCAGGTGCTCTCATAAAGATGTTCTTAACTGATATGACATAGCCTTTGGCCTTCCAATAAATCAAGGCTTGTATAAACATACATAGTTTTGACTGCACCGATTATCATGTTTCTCTTTTTCATGCTATATCCAATATGGCAGGTGGTAAATCAGTAGTTCATTTTGCTTGTTTCCTTTCATGTGCAGTCATACTTAAAGATGCGTGAAATTCTTCAAACCTTTTAGAAGAAATCAGAAACCATTTTAGTTTAATTAGTGGACACATTTTTGGGGCCGGATTTTAAAACATATGCACGCGACCTACATGTGTGCGCGCTACCCGGCGCACGCACACGTACACCCAATTTTATAACATGCGTGCGCAGGCGCGCGCATGTTATGAAATCCGGGGTCGGTGCGCGGAAAGGGGTGCACAATTGTGCACGCCGAGCCCTATCCGAGCCCTGCTGCCTTCCCCTGTTTCCCTCCCAGGAGTGGCCTGGGAGGGAAACAGGGGAAGGCAGTGGGGTGGCCTCGGAGGGAACTTCCTTACCCCCCCACCCCACACCACCTTCCCTTTCCTTCCCCTACCTCCCCCGCCCTTTCCCCCTACCTTTGTTGCTTTCTTTTTTTTGTTTTAAAACTTACTTCAGCTCTGGGGCTGAAGTAAGTTGCACGCACTGACCGACTGCCGGCGTGCGATCTCTGGCCCAGCAGCCGGGCAGAGGCCTCTGGCCACGCCCCCACCTTGCTCCCGGACAGCCCCGCCCCTGCCCCACTCCGACTGCCCCTTTTGTAAAGCCCCGGGGCTTACACGCGAACTGGGGCTTTAAGCGCGCTGCTGGGCCTTTTGAAAATAGGCCCAGCACGCTTAAGGCCGTTTACGCGCGTAAATCCGGCCCTGGATTTTTTAGTAAATCCAAAGCAAAGTTTTTACATTTTTATTTTAATTTTCCCTATCTACCATTAAAAAGCAAGCAGATTTCAGAGTGATTTCAGTTCCATTTTAAGTCATTCACATATCTAATTCTATTGTAATAAATCCACTGACAATATAGCGTTAGATTTTAAAAGATGCGTGCGCGGTTCCCAGCGCGCACATATGGATGCGCTGATTTTACGCATATGTTATAAAATCTGGTGGCTGTGCACACGTGTGCCAGATTGTACAATATGTGCACGCATGTGAAGGTGGTGCGCACAGGAGGGGGTACATTTTTGCAAATGACGCACAGCGACACAATCTGGCTTCCCCAGTTCCCTCCCAGACCGCTCCAATTAAGGAGCCCACCCCTTTTTCAGGGCCCGGCACTTGTGCGCGTATCAGCACTTACCTGCATGGCCGGGCCCTTTTGAAAATGCGTGCGGCATGCGCAGGGCCTGGCCACGTGCATAAGTACCGATTTTTATGCGCACTGGGCATTTAAAATTCGGCCGATATTGTTTAAGAATTTTTATTCTGTTCTCTGTTTACATTTTAACTCAGTCCTATCTCCATACATATATACAGTAATAAAAAAAAGCATGGCATTTAGAATAAGAGCAGGGGGATCCAAGATGGTGTATCAATAGCTGACAATGTGTGAACTCTCTCGGGCATTTTCACTTTATATTTACTGTTTTCCGATGGTTTAATTTGCCTTATGGGCAGAAAGAGGAAGCCGAAGACAGGGACTTAACCTGCAGCCCCTCTGATGCACCTCTTTATGGTTCCAATGTTGCCCATATTGTTCACGGTTGGAGAGACTGGGAGAGGAAGATGTGCTCCCGTCTCCGCCCAGGTGAGAGAGTGCCGCCCGGGAATTCTGTGGTAGCACGAGCCTTCCTTGCATCATGGGGAACGCTCCTGGATGTTGATACCCGCGTGACACTTTCTGTGGGAAGTAGTGAGGAAGGTACAGCAGCAGTGAGCAGTGTGGTCATCTCTGAGTTCCCGGGCAAGCCACTTACCAAGCATGGAGGAGTGGGAAGGAGAGAAGGACCCAGCTTTGGATAATTGAACAATTCTTCTATACAGTTCCAGCCATGATTTAAGTGTGGTGAGACAGATTTCCTTTTCTCCTGAATCTATTTGGGAAGATTTTGTGGACCTTTTATCTTTTTTGTAAATTTATAAATCACCTACACATATTTTAGGCAATGTATAGATAAACAGTCATAAAAGCATATAACAAAACATAAGGACATCAATTAAAATAATTCATTCAGACTATTCATAGAAACATAGAAATGACTGCAGAAGAAGACCAAATGGCCCATCCAGTCTGCCCAGCAAGGTTTGCACTTTTTTTTTCTCATACTTATCTGTTACTCTTGGCTCTTAGTAACCTTTTGGTTCTATTTCCCTTCCACTCCCACCATTAATGCAGAGAGCAGTGATGGAGCTGCATCTATGTGAAATATCTAGCTTAATTAGTTAGGGGGAGTAACCGCCGCAATAAGCAAGCTACACCCATGCTTATTTGTTTACCCAGACTATGTAATTCAGACCTTGTTGGTTGTTGTCTGTATAAGGAATAGGGAAGTGCATTCGTTCAGGACAAATTAGGCAATTTCAACAACATTTCATGAAAAATTTCCAGGGAAGGGAATTCCAGAAAGTGGGTGCCTCAACCGAGAAGACACACTCTCTGGTACTGCTAAGCCTATCATGTTGCAAAGATGGAATATCCAAGGCAGTGTTCTCCTTTGGTAAAGAACTGTGTGGAATTGGATAAATGAGTACAAGCTTTGGAAAATTCTTCCTTGGATCTGTGACAGCAAATTTTGTCAAATGATATGATTCAAGCTAAACAAGTTCAAGAGACAATTATTAAAAATTACTAAAATGGAAAATTTAGAAAATGCAGTAAGTAATAAAAACCTTATGTGAATTAATTTTCCTATATTACCATCAATATCCCAGAGAGAGATGTTCAGGAGATATTTAGTGGAAATATTGCATGTTCCTGAGAATGCTATTCCTCCTGTTTCAAAAATGTACTCTTCCTTCATTTAAAAGGAGGTCTGAAGAAACAAATGGGGATATTCAAGCGACTCCGTTAATCCCTACCAAAGGTCCAATCTATATGTTTTTGCTTTGTTTGAGACTTCAGATAGTATCAGTGTAGCTGGAATAGCCATTTTACTATCTTTAGCTCGAGAACCCAACAAGGACTGGCTAATAAAGCTTTTCTTTCCTCATCACGCCGAGACCTTCTACAGTTAAAAGTCAAAGTATTTCCTGATGTCACAAAACAGTTTCAGAAATAATGAAAGCAATTTCTTCTTATGTGTTCTTGAGTTCAGTAATTGGGGGGGGGCTTTTGTTCTCAGATTTCCCTGTAAATGCTTAAGTATCGAGATTTCTCACATGATTTTATGATCCTCCTCAATTGACCCAATTTCTAAGTGATAAAGTAGTCCTTCTGAAACACCCCCACTTTGAAATTTCAGTAAGGCTGCACTGTATTTGGAAGTAGGGCTGCTATATCTATTGATTATTTCTCTTATTTATGTATATGCATGTATACTTTTTCCCTTGGGTTGTGTATTGTATCCCTAGTATTTGAGGACTTAGAATGCAAATTGATTGATTATTTATATTCATTTTTCAGTTTCATTTATGTGCACTTGTTTTTTCAGTTTCCTATTTTGCTATTTCAAGATTTTGTCTTGAGTTTTTGTTTTGGAGATTTATAAACTATATATATATATATATATATATATATATATATATATAGTTTTATAGGGGAGACTACTAAGAAGCTATAGATTTCTGTAAGCAGAATGCAGAAATTGACAAACATATTTTAGAAGCTATATTCTTTTAGTGAAAAAATCCGACTTCAAGATCAGAATTCTTTGTGATATGGTTTAAAAAGAAAAAGTAAGATGGAAGATTTTCTTGAGAAACTGGAAGAGAGGAAGCCATTTTAATAGTTAATATTAAATGAAGGCATTTAAATGAAGGAAATAATCAATCAGTATCAGCCTCTGCTTGGAGTACTACCCAAGGGCATGCTTAAGTTGTTATGATCTCATTTCTGAATGATGTATATGAGTGAGTAATTTGTGGGATGGGAGAGCAAGATGAGTATTGTCTGATATGTTGAAAGAATGTACATTTATATATTTTATTACCCTGGTGCTGAATAGCAAGACAGTGGATAAATGACATTTTAAGGGAGGGTAACTTTCAATGACATGCACATGGCAGTATATACTCACATATATGGACATGAGGAGATCTACACAAGTATTTTATCATATGTGAGCATGATATACATGTGTTTTATAAAATACACGTATCTGCACCAAAAAATGAATGTGGGTTATTCACACATTACACATGCAGATGCAAATCCTAAAAGAAATGCCTAACCATAAGACTTTAGGCTATTTCTAAAAGTTCACAAAGTAATGTAAGTCAAATAAATACTGTTGTATTCAAAGGCTCCAAAACGACAGGAAGTTCAATCAAGGTACAGTCCCCCAATACAGAATCGTGTTTAGCCAGGGAGGCTGCGTCAGGAGGGACGAGACACGTAGCCACCTTATATCGGTTTTACGGTGCAATGCATCATCAAAACAGGAGTTACTTTGCATGACATATTGGGTATATAGAGTAATAAAATATTAAGGAAGCTGGGCTATGAGTTCCATTGTTCACAAAGATATGTGATGCAAAGCATATCTCCTTGATGCTTTATTGCTCTGTATACCAGATGTCATGCAGAGTAATTCCTGTTTTGAAGATATATTGCTTCATAGAACCAATATAAGGTGGCTACCTGTCTTGTCCCTCCCAATGCAGTCTCCCCGGTTAAACATGGTTCCATGTTGCGGGACTATACCTTGATTGAACTTCTTGTTACTTTGAAGTCTTTGAATAAAACAGCATTTAATTGACTTACATGGCTTTGTGAACTTTTGGAAACAACCTAAACTCCTATGGTGGTTATGCATTCCTTTTATGATTTATCTCTACACCACAACAAAAGCATGTAATGTAGGCTTACTTGTAAATACAAGCAATACATTGAAAAAAAACAGATATGACTGCATTGAATGTGTGTACTTTTCCTACCTATTTTAAAAATATGTGCACGTGTATATTTTACATGTAAAAATAAAGTAGGATTTAAGTCATTTGATATATTTTAAAACATGCGAGTGTCAAGTAAATTATGTTTTACCAATTATTCCACTGGTGTTATGTTTTGTTGGTGTTGTGAGCCCTTGGTTGTAGCCAGAGATGGAACCTCCCACAGGGAGGAGCCCTGTGGGAACTTGCTGCGATAGGCTGGCTCTAATGGTACTCACATAGAAGTCAAGAGAGTTTTTATTATACAGCTGATGATGGAAATAACCTGAGGAGCGGGCAGAGTATCTCTGTTCAGAGGAGGGTGGTCCCAGAGGAGTGCTCTCGCTGATACTCCGTAGCGTGACCTGTGGAGATGAACTCTCACCAAAAGACTGTGGATCCGGTAGTGGTCCGCAGAGTGGGGTACACCGTGAATCCACACTATAGCAAGATGAGAGAGAGAGAGAGACTGGAAGCTGGGATACTCACTCTGTAGCGATAGGATGAGGAAGGTAGGGACCTCCGAGGAGCGGAGGCCCAGGACGAGGCAAGGCCCCCAAGGAGCAGGTACCAAGAGAGTCCTAGCTGGACCAAGCTGACCCCAAAGGGTAAAACAGGAATGTAGCAAGGCCCCCAAGGAGCAGGTGCCTGGGTCATCCGGAGAGAGTACAGAGCGAAGGCGTCTGTAACCTGAGCGAAATCAGCAGGAACGTATCCTTGCTAACTCTTAGCTGGAATGGAGTTTAGAGTGTAAATACCCGGAGGTAATGATGTCATGCAGAGGGGACGCCTCCGAGGTTCCCGCCATGACGTACGTAAAAGGAGGGCCAGCCTTGGTGATCCCAGAAGGAAAATGGCAAACACAATCACCCTGGTTGGTCCGGGGATGCCAGAGCAGTCGGCGTGTGGAAGCGGAGGCAGCCATCTTGCCAACTGGAATGGAGAAAGGCAGGAAAGAGGTGAGACAGAGAGGCCGCAGGCGTCTGCTGCTGACGGGCGCAACAACTGGTTTGCCCAATCCTTCTCTAGGTCATCAGCCTGAACTCCCCCAGTTCACCCAGATCTCCTCAGTCAGTACTACACAATAAACACATTTAATATTTACGCCAGATAATTAGCAGATGTAAAATTACACGACTAAATTGGCAAATCTGTGGACCTGATTTTAGAAAGCATTTACACATTTAAAATTGGGTTTTACATGTGTGAATGCACTTTACCCGTGTAAGTGGCTTTTGAAAATTGCTACAATATATGCCATTGAACTATCTGAAACTTGGCCATGTTGAGGAAAAGGATTCGCTACTCAACGATTGGATAATGATTTATAGGAGCCTTTGGGACAGCATCCGCTTATGTGCAGCTAAGTACTTAATGGGAGAGGGGAATGGGATTTGATACTTCAAAAAAAACAGTTGGCAATGGTTTTGTTTCTTATATTTGTATGCTGTATTATGATGTTTGCAAGTTTGCCAATAAAAGCTTTAAATACAAAAAAAAAATTATAAGAGAAAAAAATTGAAAAAACTGTTTGAAATATTGGAAACATTGTTATAAGTGTTCTAGGACACAAATTTTCAAAGCAAAACAAAGTTTTTGTACCGTGCTTTTATAGTATTTATTTTGAATTAAGGATTGGTTTTGATTTTTGTCACGGTTTAATTTTTGCACTTCGTGAGAAGAGGTTTTTGGAATTACACATACAAAAATTTTTGGAGGATGGTGGTCATTTAATGATAAAAAGTTTTGATGGTAACTGGGATGGTGCCTACATACATGGTATGAAACTACCACTTTCTCCTTTAATATATTTTTTGAGACTTTTTTGTCCTATTGGGAAATTAACATGACAATTTAATATCTTTGTTCAATTATTGAGTTTTTGTGAGTTCATTGTATTGATGTAATTGAAACTATCCATAGCATATTCATGTGGAAGTACATTTTACGTGCGTAAATGTTTTTTAAAATAGTTATGAGAGTATATTACATATACACATATAAATCATTTTAAAATTACCTTCTACATGTGTAGGTGTCTTTTAAACTAGCAATTTTCATGGGTAAATATTGGCGTTGCCCTGAAATGCCCCTAGACATGAAAATGAAAAAAAAGCTCATATTTTGGACTTTTATGAAATACTGAATACTCAAGTAGAGATTACTTATACAATTTTACATGTGCATAGTTCCTGATTGTGGAACTATGAAGCAAGACCTCATGTTTGCATTACTGTTCAAGATTTCTATGAAGTTTCATTTTGAATATTGGTTAATCACATAATTTATTCTCCCCTCCTCCAGTCAGACTTCTATTTTACATGCTTACTGCATGGTCTATCACCTCATTATCATTGTGTCATGAGTTTATAGGTAAAAGAACTTTGACTGCAGTTTTTAATCTGTGTGAATGTAACCTCTTCATTGTTAAAATGAAGCTCTGCGTATAGTAGAGATGGTTAAGAAACAGAATCCGTTTTAAAACAAGCTCAGTGGTTCAAATTAAACCAAAACTTTTGTAAACTGACAAAAAGGGATGACATAACATACCTGGTCCAGTATGACTTGTAAAATGCAATTTGTCTGATACCAAAGAGAATGGTGTACAAGGAATCTTTGCTCCTATGGCACCAGATTTGTGATGTCCCGCAGTTACGCCACTCCAAAATGAAGACCTTTGTTTGGACCTCTGATGCGCAGTTCATTTCAGATGTGGCCAGGACTCGTGACATCAGCATATCCAAGCCCATTCCGAGTGTGGAAGGTACTGCGAGCTGAGATTAGTGCATATAAGACCAGCTGCCACCTGTGAGCATGCAGGAAGCATGGGTGTTTTAAGGAGCTGATGCTTGACCAGTGGTCTCAAGAAATTACTGGGCACTGATTGTTTAAGCCAGCTGGCTTAACTCCACAGATGGCTCTTAAAAGATAATTAAATTGATGCCAGATTTGTGTAAACCAGTCTCTCCTGTGAAATTGGCAGCATTTGTCTAAGCCTAGCAGTCTTGTGTTTTACTATGTGTGCAATATTAAATTCAGGATTATTTTGGTAAAATGTGGATTATGGCCTTTGGTGCTAGAACCAATCTCCTAGTATAACTTGTTTCCAAGGGAAAATTGGATTCAATTGAAGACATTTTCACTTAAGACACAATTTTCAGAAACCAATTGTGACTTAAATCCAAGGATTTCCTGTATTTAAATAGAATTTTGTTGCAGATGCATACTGTGTAAACTCTAGAAATCCTTAAAAAAAAAAAAATTCAGGCAAACAGGAACCACAAAAAAATCCAAAACAATAATAGTTATTCATCCCAAAAAATACAAAAACATTTTTTAATGTGAAATAATATTCATAAATTGTCAGGTAGAAAAATAAAACTTCATAGTTCCAGTTTGATGTAATAATAGTGTTAGGAATTGTAAGTATGTGGACCCTTTGGCCGAGGTGAGAGGTGGTACCGCTCGGGGGAGGAGCCCCTCTGAGCCTCACCGTCGGGAGGCAGAGTCTCGGCTGCGGGATGATATGCAGCAGTGGTAGAGTAGGAGAAAGAGAAGGTGACCCCAGGAGGCGGGCCACGGAGCGACAGCGCAATGCTGACGTCAGACTCAGCTCGGATGACTGGAGCCAGGCAATAGCTGCGGCACTACCCGAGGAGCGGGGGTGCAGGGAGATAATTACAGTCAATGAAGTTACACTGGGTCCGTAGAGATGGTACAGAAGAGGGTTCCTCGGTGGGAGGTCACGGTAGTGGTCCGCAGAGCGGGGAACACCGACGAGGGTTCCTCTTCCTCTATTGATATCGTGGTGCGGATCCGCAGAGCAGGGTAGACCCGGAGATGGATCCTCAAATGATATCACGGCAATGGTCCGCAGAGTGGGGAACACCTGAGAGGGAGTCCACGTACATATCACTACAGGGGTCCACATCATGGTACTCACAATGACTGAAGACAAGTAGTAGTTCCGTTGAAAACCTTGGGAAGCGAGGCAGGCAGGAGTCCAGGTGAAAGGCCCTGCGAGGAGCGGATAGCCAGGAGATGAGGAGGGGCCCTCAAGGAACGAGTACCCAATAGTCTCACACCACGGAAGCAGGAACCGGAACAATGCTGAAGTGAGAGTAGCTAGATACAGCAAATGAACTCGTTGCCAACGGCTGTAAGGGCTGGCGAGCTTAAATATCGAAGTTGGGTGACTTCATCAGATCGGGATGCCCCCGAGGTTCCCGCCATGACGTAGTTAAAGCAGGTCGGGGAGGTCACGCACGCGCCTAGGGAACCCCGAGGGTAAGATGGCGGTCGGCAGCGTCCATGCTGCTCGAGTAGGCCGGGGAACGGGGAACGGAGGCCATGGTAGCTGGCAGAGAGGCCGCAAGTTTGCCCAACAGAGCCAAGGCAGTAAAAAAGGAGGTGAGCAGCAGCGGTCGCAGCCATCTGCAGCCGCGGAGCATAACACATAGGACTCATATAGAACTAAGTTTTCCAGTTCATTATGTTTCAAGTGCCTATATTGTTTTTATCTAGGGGATGTGAAAAATGTGCTCAAATGAAATGTTTTTAATATTTATAAATACATACAAGAATACTTCCCTTAATGATGCTCCTCCTCTGATCACATTAAAACTTCCCATTTGATGAACATAAAGCAAAAAATGAAACATTTCCCCCCTGGAGAATGCAAGACATGAAACATAAAGTAGTAGCTGAACTAGAGTAATAAAATGGTGCTAGAAGTAGAGGCCAATATATTAAAGTGCGCTAACAACGCTTCAACAGCACTTTTAACATAGTTAGTTTTTGTTTTAATGTAAAAA
The DNA here is from genome assembly GCF_901001135.1 of Rhinatrema bivittatum. NCBI lineage: Eukaryota > Metazoa > Chordata > Amphibia > Gymnophiona > Rhinatrematidae > Rhinatrema > Rhinatrema bivittatum. Next base: position 155,371,945 of record NC_042623.1, read on the forward strand.
CTTATAATGAGCTGTTTTTCATAGCATTTCATTTCTTACTAGCACATAAAATCACCCAGGATAAAAACTACGCTATCAAACTGGCGCGCGGGCATACGTGCACGTGTTTGCTGGTCCACGCCTAGGGACATGGCTATTTATAACTTGCACACATATATATGCATGCATTTTATAAAATAGCCTGGCCGCACTCACATGTGCACTAAATTATAAGTGGGTGTGTGCAAGTGAGCGCAAATGCCGCTTCTAACCTGTAAATCGGAAGATTTTAAGAGGCATGCGCCAATGCCATTGCCAGTTTTCCCCGTTCATCCCCAGTTTGCCCAGTTAAGAGAGAGCTCTTCTAAAAGCCCCTGGTTTAATAGCCTCCACTCACCCCAGTTATCCCCTATCCTTAAAACCAAGCCAGTCTGCCTATTTATGTTTATTTTATAACTTACACGGCATCCATAGCAGAAGTAAAGTTTCATAGAAGGGGGCATCGGCGCACACTGCATCGCTTAGGTATTTATGCACACATCTCAGCTTCAGGCCCCAAAATGCCCATGCCCCACCCAGACCATTCCCATGCCCCACCTCTTTTTGAAGCTTCCTAGATGTGTATGCTGTGGCATTTACGCAAGTATCTAGATGACTTTTAAATCTGCTCTGTGCTCGCAAGCCCAACATAGTCACGCATCCCCTAATTAATATGCTAGTCCTGGGGGAATTCTGCGCAGACAGTAGCAGAGGAGACCCCGGCATGCCGCGAATGGAGCGTGTCCCGCATGTGCCGCAGGACGCGCTCCGTTTGCGGTGAAGATGAAGGCCCCAGTGCGCCGTTCGCGGCGAATATGGAAGGCCCCTATGTGCTGCGAATGGAGTGTGCTTCGCTCATGGCGAAGATAAAAGGCCCCCATGTGCTCCGCTCGTGGCAAGATGGAAGGCCCCGGTGAGAGAAAATGTGTGTGAGTGTGTGAAAGAGGAGATGGTGAGGGGAGGGTGAGTGAGAGCAGGAGGGTGTGTGAGAGAGAATGGGAGGTAAGAGAGTGGAGGGGGGATGATGCTTGAGTATGGGTTTCAGAGGGAGGGAGCCTATATGAGGGGAGGGGGTGTGGGGGAGGGGAGGGGAGAGAGAACAGGAGGGTGTGAGAGAGGGCATGGGAGGTAAGAGAGCAGGGGGGAATGCTTGAGTGTGGGTTTCAGAGAGAGGGAACCTATATGAGGAGATTGTGAAGGAGTGTGTATGTGTTTGAGAGATTGGGAGCTCATGTGGATGAAAAAGGGATCATGTGTATGTGAGGTGCTAGCCTGTGTGAAGGGATTGTGTATGTGTGAGACAGAACCTGTGTTAAGGAGTGCATGAGAGAGAGAGAGACATAGCCTGTGTGAGGATGTATGTGTGAGAGAGAAAGGGAGCTTGTATGGGTGTGTATGCAAGAAAGAGGGCCCTGTATGAGGGGATGTGTGAGTGTGTGCAAGAGAGTGAGGGAGCCTGTATGTATGAGGGTGTGTGTATGTGCACTAGAGAGAGGGAGCATGTGTGTGTGAGAGAGGGAGGGACAGAGGGAGCCTCTGTGAGGGGCAGTACTGAGAACGGGGTCAAACTCTGGGAATGGCAATAGAGTGGAAGGGGTTGAGCCTAGAGGTGGAGGGGGGAGATACTTGCAGGTGGAGGAGTTGGGGCCTGAGAGGGCAAAGTGGCCAGGGGAGTAGGGAGAGTGAGTGGAAGGGACACTTTTACAGTGAATTTCTACTCAAAATATTTAAAATTCTGCATCTTTGAGTAATAACTTTTTTCTGTATTAATTTAAAATGTAATTGCTTAAAGACTGTCATGTAAATGATGTTATTTTGACCAATATAAAGTTTGCAGAATTTTAAGTTTTTGTGCGCAGAATTTTAAGTTTTTTTGCACAGAATTCCCCCAGGAGAAATATGTATGTTGTGCTTTTAAAATTCCCTTTTATTTCAAGTAGTAAAGATAACTTCAAAATAAAGCCAATATTTAATGGTGGTAAAAACAAAAACCGAGCTCAGAAAATCATAGGATAAGCACATAGAATTGCTAGTGGCCAGAAAGTGAAAGGAAAGCCAGGAGTCAATGGTGGAGAAACGGTGAAGAGACAGTTTTAATCCAATGTCTTAATCCAATCCTGCATTTTTTTTTGCAATTTGTTTTAAATCTGCTGGTTTATTTATTTAGATTCTTATATTCTGCTTGTCACACTTTTTTCAGCATTTTAAAGTGGATTACATTCAGGTACTGTAGGTATTTCCCTATCCCCAGAGAGCTTACAATCTAAGGCCTGGATTTATCAAAATGCACTAAATATCGCATGCAATAGGAAAAGGGGTGTGTTGTATGGTAATAATCTGTTTATCGCAAAGTGTACTATCTTAGCACTTCGCATAGGTATTTGTGCAAAATGCGATAACATTTTTGCACTTTGCGATGCCAGAATTGTATTTCCTACCTACAACCACTGGGTGGGGAGAGAGAGAGAGAGCACCTAGCTATAAGGCCCTCAAACTTGGTAGGTATTTATACCTCTATATGAGGCTCACTTAGCTACTCAAGGTGAGGTTTAGGTATTAGTGTAGGGATTAGAGGCCACGTTAACATTCATAGTGTGAAGTACGAACAGAACAGTGCTCTCTTGTGAAGATTTGATGACCTTCGGAGTGAGGAAACTCACCCAAAGATGAGATTTGTTCAATGTTCTCTCAACCTAGCTTGATGTACTCTCTACCTGGGTAACAGGTAACACTTTGATAAATGACCCCCTAAGTTTGTACCTGAGACAATGGAGGGTAAAGTGACTTGCTCAAGGTTACAAGGAGCAACAGTGGGACTTGAATGCTGGTTTTTTGGTTCATAGCTTGCTGCTCTAACCACTAGGCAACTCCTCCACTCTAGGAAGTCCTTTTGCTTTATTATTATTTGAAGGGCTAAATAACCACCACTATTTACCTTTTCCATCCCATTAATGTATAAACTTGTATCACATCCCCTCTTAGTTGTCTGTTTTCCAAGCTGATGAGCCCTGAGATGGAGTGTATAACTCCCTCATTCTGCCTTAATGTGCCCATTTCAGGCTTTTAACCCAGTCCTCCTTAAGATAGAATGCTGCAAGGGATTCTGGGTGAAGGGACATTCCCTTCACCTTACAATAAGAGCCCAGGCCCAGAGAGCTTGAGGAGGCCCCAAGGAGCTGGTAGGACCTCATGATACATCCGTATAGAGTATGTTTACCTTTCATTTGTGCCTGATGCTAGATGAGCTACAATTTTGGTTTCTGTAACTTTTGAAACACTGTAAATAAATACTTACACCAGAACCAGATTTGTGAAGTCTCATTGTGTTCATTGGCTGTTCCTGAGACCATGCTGGCTTGAATATGCTGTGTTTAGATTTTCTTTGTAAGGGAGCTATTCCATATACTCTTTATTATTTATATAGCCTTTCTCTGTACCTTTCTAGTTCCGCTATATCTTTTTATAAGATGAGGTGACCAGAACTGCAAGCAATATTCAAGGTGCAGTCACACTGAAATGATACAGAGTCAGCATGATATTCTCAATTTTATTCTTTCATTCCTTTCCAAAAATTGCTAATGTTTTGGTTACTATTTTGACCACTGTCACACTACCTGAATGTGCTGTTCATAAGAATTTCAACATCTTTTTCTTGGGTGTTAACTCTCTATATAGAACCCAGCATTGTGTACCAATAATTGCGATTACTTTCTCCATGAATATCACTTTGCATGTTTCCACATTAAGGGGGTCATTTTCTATAGATTTCGCACGCGAAAAGTCCCTTTTCGCGTGCAATAGCTAGATCAGGACGGAGTCGGCACCAGAAGGGGAGGAGTCGGGGCAGCACCAGGGCGGACACGGTGAAGACATTGCTGACGGAGAAAAGGTAAGGCCCCTTATCGACACCAGTAACACACCCAATAGCACCACCTTTCACAGTGGCGCTATTGGTTTGCGAAAGCCGGCCCGCCCCCTGCTCCCCCCCCCCCCGGCCCCTGGTACCAAGCGATTCACTAAGGCCTACAATTTTAGAAAATCCAGGCCTAAATTTCATCTTCCATTTAGATGCTTTGCCTGCCACTTCACTGACAAAATCCAGAAGCTCCATCCAGACCCAGTCCAACTGCAAAAAACCCTAGGAAATCAAACTCGCTAGTGCCATTCCTTCACACCAAGAAACCCTCAACCATCATCCCATACTTTCTCACGTCCAAGAAATGTCCAGCAACTAAATTGATTGTATCTGATCTCAGCACATCTTCACTTGATCCCTGCCCTGCCAAACCAATCAAATTAGCAAAACACAGACTTTCTGGTGGGATTACCCAACTAGGAGTGGAGGAATAGCATAATGGTTAGACCAGTGGAATGAGATGCCAGTTCAAATCCCACTAACATTCCTTATGACCTTGGGTAAGACATTTTACCCTTCAATGCCTCAGGTACATATCTATTTACTAAGATATGGAGGAGGGAATTACCAAGGGATTTAGTAAGGTGTACCATAGTTTAGCAAACCCCACAGTATTATCCACAGTGAATAATGTAGGTTAATAGTATCTATGACATTTACAAAATAGCATATCTATATAAATAAAAATGTTAGTTTGGACAAAATCACTAATCTCAGAAACCACTGAACCGATTACTTTCAAATTTGGACACAACCTTCATTTCGCATAGAGGAAGGGTCTTCTGTACTTACATTACAGATATGTCACACCTGTGACAGGTACAATAGTTTTAAAATTTTTTTCCAGAAAACAGCGACATCTGCTGGACGTAAGCGCCATCTGTTACACCTTACACTAACACACGCTACACTAATCATTTCGCCAGTCCAGGTCCACATTTCACTTCCATTTTAACACATTTGCGCACTTTTTTCGCCGGAAGATAACTATTTCCTTTACAGATAAAATACAGCCACCACCCTCCTCACACCCCCCACACACATGCCAAATTTATTTACTTCCCAGGCCCTCACAACACACACAAAACCTAACAGAAGTCCGGGAGGCTCCAGCGGGGGGCCAGGACCGGTCCGGGACACATCTCCTGCACTACGGCCATCGGCTGCCAGCAATCAACATGGCGCCGACGGCCCTTTCCCTTACTATGCCACTCGGGGACACCAATGGCGGCAGTAGCCCATGTGACATAGTAAGGGCGAGGGCCCCTCGGCGCCATTTTCAGGACTGGCAGCCGGCGGACCTTTGCCCTTACTATGTCAGAGGACCTACCACTGCCATTGCTCCACCCCACTGACATAGTAAGGGCAAAGGGCCATCGGAACCCGTTTCAGTGCTCATAGCCGACGGACCAACGCCAATACATCACTCCCGGACCGCTCCTGAACGCCCGCTCCACCGTCTGACATTTTTATCAGGTCTTGGGGGGTCTGGAGGGTGGGGGGTGGTGATGAATTTATTGCGAACGTCTTGGGGAGGGGTCACGAGGGGGGGCAGGTTTTATTCATTCAGCAACTCTGGGGGGGGGGCAGGGGGGTGGGCTACTGTTTTTCGCAGGGCCGGGGGAGGGGGGCAGGAGAGTGTGGGGTGGTTAGTTTAAGAGAACTTTTCTCATAGGGTTGTTTTTTGGGGGAAGGGGGAGGTTCACACACAAATACATACACTAAACTTGCACGATCTCGGGAACGCACCAAAATAGTCCTCCCCAGACCACAAAACAAATTTGGAAGTGCAAATTTGGTTAGGCACTCCCCTATTTGGCTACATAACGCGCACAGACGCCCAGGGACAGACCACAGGTAGCACCAACAATTTTAATTTCCCAGGTCTTGGGAGGGGGCAGGAGGGTGGGTGGTTATTATTTGATTTAAAGTGTTGGGATTGGGGGGGTTGGGGTAGGAGGGTTCCCACAGAAATAGAAAGACAAAGGTTTTCTGATCTGAAGGGTAGGCAGTAGGCGGGGGGAGGTGACAGTGAGGGGAGGGAGAATGAGGAGGGAGGTAACTGTCAGGGGAGGGAGAATGAGGGGGGAGGTGAGTTTGAGGGGAGAGAGTTGGAGTGGGGACAGGGGAGGGAAGGGGGGGGTGAGTGACCAAGGGGGAGGAGGATGAGTGACTGAGGTAAATGAGCAAGGGGAAGGGGGAGGGAGGGTAAAGAACCTGACTCTGCCACTGCAACACGTGGCCAGGTACCGCTAGTATGTGTATATAATATTTTATGTGTGGAATAGAATGTGGTTTGCAGAATCCCATGCTGCTAAAATTTTATAGATTCATGCAGGAAAACTGAGTGGGGGTTTCACACTGATGACTCCATTTGTTTATTGTATTGCCATAAGTCTCTGCAGTCATGGGATCTTCAATTTGGAAGTATCTGCCCATTTTTCAGATAAGTAAAGAAAATATTTTTCTTTTAAAACCACACTGACATTGAGGTAGTTTGGCGTGGTTGGGTTATATTGTTAATATTTTACTGAGAGACGGTCTTCATCTGGCCTGCCTTAAAAGATCATTGGTTAAACCAATTTTGAAGATCCCTCAGTAAGATCCCATTGTGTGTGAGAAATATAGGCTTGGATTTATCTAAATGCACTAAATATCATATGCAATAGGAAAAGGGGTATGTTTTATGGTAATAGGCAGTTTATTACAATCATACCTATGTGATGTGCTATCTTACAATAACGTTTGCACCACAATTGTTGTATTTCCTACATACAACCACTGGGGGGACCATGTTTAGTAGTTTTAAGCTGAGAGAGCGAGAGAGAGAGAGAGGAGACTAGCTATAATGCTTTCACACTAGATATACATACCTATCTCTATGGGAGGCCCACCTAGTAACTCGAGGTGAGGTTTAGGTATTAGTGTAGGGGTTTGGGGCCACTTTGAAAGTGAGACGTACGAACAGAACAGTGCTCTGTTGTAAAGATTTGATGACCTTCGGAGTGAGGAAACTCACCCAAAGATGAGATTTGTGCAATGTTCTCTCAACTTAGCTTGATGTCCATCAAGCTAAGTTGAGAGAACATTGCAAGTGGTGGGCAAGTTTAGAAAGCATGCCTTGAAAGATCTCATAAAGTTATTAAAGAATTATGGTGAAAGACAAGATCCCTGTTCATTGCTATCTGCTGGGATCACATTAACTTCACCAGAACCATTTGTCTCTTGTTAATCAAGGAGAAAGAAATCCAACCCTTTACCTCTTTACCTATCAGACCCACCTGTTTGCATCTCTCAACAGCTGATTATCTACCAGATCAAAAGCGCTCAAGAGATCACGTAATATCAAAAACAGAGATTGCCCAGAGTTCAGAAATTATAACAGATCATCAGTTAAAGATAATAAAATTGATTGCGTAATAACCAGGCTTAAAGCCTGGTTGAATATCCACCAACTTCCCTGAATACTTCAAAAAAGTCTGAGACCTCAATGGTCACTTCATTCTCTATGATCTTTGACAGGAATGTCAGGTTAGATACCAGTCTATGGGGTCATTCATCAAAGTGTTATATGGCCTTTTCGCATGTTGGTGTACATCTCTTTTAAAAATTTCCCTACTTACACAGAATTTGCATGCATATTTCTCGCATCCATTTAAAATTGAGCACACATGCACGTGTCCAAGCTATTTTCTAATATGCGTGCATATACGCATGTATGTTATAAAATGAACATGTACCTGGGCACTGGCTGATGAGCTTGCGCACAAGTGCATCTGTGCACTGGTTTGAAAGTTATCGTTCAGTAGGAGTATTTTAAAATCCACATGCATGTAAATGCACGCATGATTTAAAATTGCAGCATATGCATGCACCCATACATGCGCATATCAGCACACGAGCGAAGATATGCTGGCATTAATTGTGCGTGCATTTGCATGTATATGTTGTAAAATTAACCAACGATGCTTAAGTATGCTCCTGATTTTAAGGGGTTACTCGAGCTCAGGTAACACACAACTTCCATAGGATTTCGTTGGCTTTTATGCGCGTATGTCAGCGGATTTTAAAACATGCTCTCACGAGGTACATTCCCAGTTTTCCAATTAGTCCACCAGATTGTCCAGTTAATAGTCTTTCATACCACTCTGGTTCTTAATCCTGCAGCCTCCCAGTTCAGCCAGGATTCTATAAGTCTCCCAGTTCACCCAGTCTCCCAGTTCACTCTGTTCTATAAGTGCTAAAACTTGAGATCTGCAGACTTGCTCCTCACTAAGAGCAGCAGTAAAGTTATACGTATATCTAGCGTTATGTGTGCTGCGGTTTTCGGTTTTACAATACACAGGTTCACGCATGTCTTGGCCTCGCCCTAGAATTCCCATAAGAACATAAGAAATTGCCATGCTGGGACAGACCAAGGGTCCATCAAGCCCAGCATCCTGTTTCCAACAGAGGCCAAAAACCAGGCCACAAGAACCTGGCAATTACCCAAACACCAAGAAGAACCCATGCTACTGATGCAATTAATAGCAGTGGCTATTCCCTAAGTATAATTGATTAATAGCCATTAATGGACTTCTCCTCCAAGAACTTATCCAAACCTTTTTTGAACCCAGCTACACTAACTGCATTAACTACCTTCTCTGGCAACAAATTCCAGAGCTTTATTGTGCGTTGAGTGAAAAAGAATTTTCTCCGATTAGCCTTAAATGTGCTACTTGCTAACTTCATGGAATGCACCCTAGTCCTTCTATTATTTGAAAGTGTAAATAACCGAGTCACATCTACTCGTTCAATACCTCTCATGATCTCTATCATATCCCCCCTCAGCCGTCTCTTCTCCAAGCTGAACAGCCCTAACCTCTTCAGCCTTTCCTCATAGGGGAGCTGTTCCATCCCCTTTATCATTTTGGTTGCCCTTCTCTGTACCTTCTCCATCGCAACTATATCTTTTTTGAGATGCGGCGACCAGAATTGTTCACAGTATTCAAGGTGCGGTCTCACCATGGAGCGATACAGAGGCATTATGACATTTTCCATTCTATTAACCATTCCCTTCCTAATAATTCCTAAAATTCTATTTGCTTTTTTGACTGCTGCAGCACACTGAGCCGACGATTGTAAAGTATTATCCACTATGATGCGTAGATCTTTTTCCTGGGTGGTAGCTCCTAATATGGAACCTAACATCGTGTAACTACAGCAAGGGTTATTTTTCCCTATGTGCATCACCTTGCACTTGTCCACATTAAATTTCATCTGCCATTTGGATGCCCAATCTTCCAGTCTTGCAAGGTCCTCCTGTAATGTATCACAGTCTGCCTGTGATTTAACTACTCTGAATAATTTTGTATCATCCGCAAGTTTGATAACCTCACTCGTCGTATTCCTTTCCAGATCATTTATATATATATTGAAAAGCACCGGTCCCAATACAGATCCCTGAGGTACTCCACTGTTTACCCTTTTCTACTGAGAATATTGACCATTTAATCCTACTCTCTGTTTCCTGTCGTTTAACCAGTTTGTAATCCACGAAAGGACATCGCCTCCTATCCCATGACTTTTTAGTTTTCGTAGAAGCCTCTCATGAGGGACTTTGTCAAATGCCTTCTGAAAATCCAAATACACTACATCTACCGGTTCACCTTTATCCACATGTTTATTAACCCCTTCAAAAAAATGAAGCAGATTTGTTAGGCAAGACTTCCCTTGGGTAAATCCATGTTGACTGTGTCCCATTAAATCATGTCTTTCTATATGCTCTACAATTTTGATCTTGAGAATAATCCACTATTTTTCCCGGCACTGAAGTCAGGCTCACTGGTCTATAATTACCCGGATCGCCCCTGGCGCCTTTTTTAAATATTGGGGTTACATTGGCCACCCTCCAGTCTTCAGGTAAAATGGATGATTTTAATGATAGGTTACAAATTTTAACTAATAGATCAGAAATTTCATTTTTTAGTTCCTTCAGAACCCTAGGATGCATACCATCCGGTCCAGATGATTTGCTACTCTTTAGTTTGTCAATCTGGCCTACTACATCTTCCAGGTTCACAGTGATTTCGTTCAGTTCGTCTGAGTCATCAGCCCTGAAAACCATCTCCGGAACTGGTATCTCCCCAACATCCTCATTAGTAAACACAGAGGCAAAGAATTCATTTAGTCTTTCTGCAATGGCCTTATCTTCCCTAAGAGCCCTTTTAACCCCTCTATCATCTAATGGTCCAACCGACTCCCTCACAGGTTTCTTGCTTTGGATATATGACCAACCTCTTTTCCACCCTCTTCTTCCTCACGCATGCATAGGTACATACCCACTTATTTTGTGGCATTTAAAATCAGTATTGCTCGTGTTTGGCCCACATACACGCGTATGTAGGCATTTTTGCACAAGCAACGCTTTTAAAATCGACCTGATAGTATTTATTTTGGTAGCCCACAGCAAAATATGAGTCATAGTTTGTGCAGGATTTCTTCTTGGCTGTTGAATAATAAATTGGTGAACAAGTCAGACAGAAATTTCTGGGATTAGAAAGTTTTTTGATTGACTCTTAGGGTATGACCTGTAGTGGATGATCAGGTTGTCCCTATCTTGACTAAAGTAAAAAGCTTGGGCGTTCCTTTAATTTAGCTTTTCAATGGAAATATTTGTGGGTGTAGTGGCACAGGGGGCCAACTTGCATTTCAAGTGGTGTGACAGCTATGGCTCTTTTTGGATTTGCAGGCATTGAGGAATATAATGTCTCCTATAGTTATGAATGAATTAGATTATGGTACTGTATTATTTGTGGGGTTACCAGCTTGACTTACCTGGAAGCTTCAGATGTTACAGAATAGTGCTGCTAGTATGTGGTAAGTCTCAAGAGTATCTATTTTGTTGAACTGTTTGTACTGGCTTCAAATAGCTCAGAGAGCTATGTTTAAGTTGCTGGTAATGGTGTTTCGATGTATGAGGAACAATGATAAACTCGCTTAGATTAAGCCAAGCCAACCTCAAGGTTTTCATTTGGTAGCTACTGGCTCTCAGAAAATCTGGCAGACTCACTATGCTAAGCGGGTAGTTGCAATGGCAGCACCAACATTTTGGCACAAAATGCTGGTTCAGGTGAAAGCAGAGTTAAATTGTAATTTTTGTAAGTTAGTGAAGGCACATCTGTACCCATGAGTGGAATGAGTTGCTGTGTTAGTAAAGTGGGCTAAGGTGCCTGCTGGCTAAGTGACGGATTTGTATTGATGCTATGAGGGAAGTATGTTCGGGGTGCTATGATCTTGTGTGGGCGCATACCTAATAGGGCCATCAACCTATTGGCACCTAATAGCGCCCTATCAACTGCATGTTGAGGGCGCTATTAGGTGCCACGGGTTTTCCTCCCCTTACTGTATAAGGGGTAAGGGAAAACGCGCGTCCCTCGGCCTGTTTGTTAGATCTGTCAGTGGCTTTTGCTGCAGTCAGTCATAGTATTTAATTGAATTGTCATGCTGAAGCAGGGATACAGGGTTCTGTCATTAAGTGGTGTATCAAAAAAAAAAAAAAAGAATCCCCACAGCTGGTAAACAATGTCACACACTTGCAACAAACAGCTGACTTTTTAATTAAATGATTCATAAACCTTTTATACATTTTAAAATACTTTGCAGGATGATCATACATGGAAGAAACAGACTTATTTGTCAGGGAAAAACCACCATTGTAACCAGAGATCCATATTTTTTCATTAAATGTTGGTTTTTCTATGTCAAAAAAGTCATTTCTTTCCATGTATAATTGTCCTTCAAAATCTTAAAAGATTTATGAATGATTGAATCATAAAGTCAACTGTTCTTTTCAAGTGTGTGATTAAGCTCCCACTCATACAGGCTCATTTCTCTCTCTGTCTCGTTCTCTCAGGGCCTTCCCCTCTCTTCTGGCTGTTTTCTTTGTGTACTTCTGGGACTCTTCTTAGCTGCCGCAGGTCAGGATCTGCAGCAGCCATACTGGCCTTGTGTTTGGCCGCTGTGGAATGGGATCTGTGGCTGTACCTCCGGGCCTTGTCTTTCATTATAGAGGGAAATAGTGCTGCTGGTGGGGTATGGACAAGTATACTGTCAAACAAATGGTACTTGAGGGGCAGGTTTGAACAATGGCCGTAGCAAATAAAATGTTTTTTTTAATTTTTGAAATGAAACAATTGTGCTTATATTGAATCCATGATAACAGGCTAGCAGAGAATTGAAAGCGAGAGCTGCCACAGACATGGCTCAGCACAGCTCTAGAGACAGCCAAGTGCTGCATGAAGTGGGAGCAGAGAGAGATCAGAAAAGGGAGGGAGGTGACGAGGCCGGCCGGAGCCACTGGGCTCTGAAAGGGACAAGTCACAGCACACCACAGTCCCTCTTTGGGGAGGGCTGTGGAGCTGCTGATAGTCTCCAGGAGGCCGCTGGAAGCTGCTGCTGATCCATACCAGGAATAGAGAATTCGGCACCACAGCTGCTACAGACAAACACTGCCAGAGCCTGAGGGTGTAGGGTGGCCACACAGATGCCACCCTGAAATGCACATGCATACCCTCGGCTATACCTTAGAACATAAGATATGCCATACTGGGTCAGACCAAGGGTCCATCAAGCATGGTACCCTGTTTCCAGTTGTGGCCAATCCAAGTCACAAGAACCTGGCAAGTACCCAAACATTAAATAGATCCCATGCTACTAATTCCCGCAACAAGCCGTGGCTATTCCTTATTGATGAATATGAGTTTATGGACTTCTCCTCCAGAAACTTATCCAATCCTTTTTTAAACCCAGCTACACTAACTGCCTTAACCACATCCTCTGGCAATGAATTCCAGAGCTTAATTGCACATTAACTAGAAAAGAATTGTCTCTGATTTGTTTTAAATGTGCTGCTTGTAACTTCATGAAGTGCCCCCTAGTCCTTGTATTATCCAAAAGAGTAAATAGCTGAATCACATTTACCCGTTCAAGTCCTTTAATGATTTTGTAGACCTCTGTCATATCCAACCTCAGCTGTCTCTTCTCCAAGCTAAACAGCCCTATCCTCTTTAGCCTTTCCTTATAGGGGAGCTGTTCTGTGCCCTTTATCATTTTGGTTGCCCTTCTCTGAACTTTCTCCATTGCAACCATATCCTTTTTGAGATGCGGTGACCGGAACTGTACACAGTATTCAAGGTGCAGTCTCACCATGGAGCTATCCTGCCCATCTACAAGGCTTTATTTAGCTCAAGTAGCCGGTGGAGCTGCTGCTTCAAGGCTTGGATTTAATGCTCCACCAAGCTTGCTCATCAGATAGAGGCAGATGCTGGACATACTAAAAACACAACTGTCAACAGAGGAGGACGTTCATTGGCAGTTGGAGGTGAAGGTGCTCTGGTTGCTAGCTCGGGAGTGGGGCAGAGAGTGTGGAAGGAGATTGTGGCTTATCAATTTTTACATCCTTTAGGGGGCCATATGCAGGCAAGCTGCTTTAACAGGCATCAGTATAGCCCTAAAACTTCCTGGTGGTAGTGTAGTGCCCTCATAGGCTGCAAAGTTAAACCACAGTGCCTCCAGGCTAAGGTCAAGGGATGCAGGCCACCAGCGCTGGACTGGAGAGTTTAAATGTGGACAATTTCCAAACATGTTTGCCCTCAATCTGGCTTCTGGATACTGCCTTTAAATTCTGTACTGTCTGTAGAAACTCCAGACAGTTGGCAACCCTGGATACTTTCTGACACATCTCTATATCTCTAGGAACCATTCTGTCTGCCGTCCCCTTTTCCCTGCATTTCATATCCCTGAAAGGTCAGACATGCCCCCCCCCCCCCCCCCCCCCAAACTCTTCTCAGTAAACAACTTCTCCCACTCAGCTCAGCAAGCTCTGAGGAGGCCCTCTCAGTGATTTAAAATGTTCTATGTGGACCTTCTCTTGAACATTTTTGGGAGCCATGATTTAAAGTTGCATGCTTTAGGATACCTGCAATAATTATTTTTATAATCTCCAAAAGCAAAACTATGAAATACACAGAGGTCATTTTCTGGTCATTTTGCAATGATACAGATTTCTACACTACATTAGCAGCAGATAGCTCTAATTAACCTTACTTTGGAAGATTTTTAATTAAAATAAAAAAACCCAGGAAGATAGCAATATAATATTAATAATAGACTTCTCTGAACTATGGTTTTCTCTCTTTAAAACGTGGGATGTTATCACTGACTTTCAGAAACTTAAAAATGCTTTCTAATTTAAATGCTTGGAATTGTGTTGCTTCTCAGAATTATTATTTACACGAATATCTTGTAAACAGGTTAATTTAATTGGTGAATAACATGAGCTGATTAAAAATGTTAGCTCATGCTAGTTGTTTCAAGCGCATCTATGGCAGTACTAATAGCCAAAATGTTTTCATGATTGGCTCTTAGGAAAGTAAACATCTGTTGAAACATGAAAGTTTTGCTGGTCTTTGAAGTTTTAAAGTAGTTAAGAAATAGTTTCCTTGACTAGCATTGAGTTCACTCATACTGCCCATGCAATAGAGAGAACAAGGTAGTCGCCTTGTCTTCATGTGATGTAGGTGGTTTTTACTTAAACACGAGAAAAATCAACCAAAGCTCAAACACGATCAATTTTTAGGTCATTGCACAAAAACAAGTAAAGTTTGTGTTTAAATGTTATATAAGTTTACTGTTTTGTGTGATATTGAATTTTTTTTAATAGAATAGACAAACCAGTTGACATTTTTTTGACTTGAAAGAGAATAAACTTTACTTCAATAAGATTTTTTTTTTTAAAGACTGCATTGCTTATCATTAGAGACCTTCAGCTGAGACAGTCACAGTATTATCTGAAACTAGAAAAGTAAAATCTTGTTCAAATATAATTTAATAGCTTTCACAGTCTATTCATTCTGGATAGGATGCCAAGTTATGTTGGAATTATTGAACAGTAACAATGAAGCTGGTAGCTTCACGGCATAGATTCTCAGTAATGAGAAGAACTTGAACAGAATGTGGAATGTCTACTTCATAGCCTTCCGAGGGGATTAACCCATGCTGGGGCCCTCACAGTGGGAACTTGTTGATGTGGGCTCCAGATAGGACCAGTATTCTTCAGAAGTCATCCTCAAAGCCCGGTTTTCAACATGGGGGCAGCAAGTCCTGACCCTCAAATGCCATAGAATTTAATGACACACAGTTGGGACCTTTTTTAGATACTTTCATGCTTCCAGGAATCTTCCTTCCCTGGTCAGTTTAGTAAAATTTTCACTGTGTGTTTTCTTTTTCTTTCCTTCATTTGTTAAAACCAATTTGCTCTTTTCAGAAGTCATTGAGAGCATTGCAGAATGCGGCTTTGTTTCTCCATAAAATAGAGCTATGTCAGGAGTATGAGTGGAAGAGCTTAATTTTCAGCTTAGAGGCGGTGATGTGTAACTAGATAAGAATGCGTGACTTTTGTGGGAACATTAGCTTGAATGTGTACTTTATATCTCTCAAAGAGTTGGACAACTCTGGTCCTCAAGGACTGCAAACAGGTCTGATTTTCAGAATGCCCAAAGAATGCAAATTAGTTTGATTCTTAAAACAAATGTAAAGAAATATATTAACAATCATTTTGGAATTTTTTTTGCTAAACCTCATCAGTGAATCTGATCTCATTTTAAGTTACTTTAATAATAAACACAGTTTTCCTATGTCCTTCCATAATGTCCCACAAAAGAGTGAAGTGGTACACAGAGATTTTTTCCAAAGACAAGCAGGATGAACACATGTAACTGATGTCATCCAAGAGTGCTGATATGGGTCATCTACCAGAAAATTCAGGAAAACCCTGGGCATGCATGGGACTTTTCTCAAAGGTGCTACATCACAGAATCCATGTAGTCCCCTTTTTGTCTGTGATGATTGACAGGTATTTTCTCCTGTGTGATTCATAGTGGGGGAGCATAATTTAACAGCTAGCATCCTTGGTCAGCTTTTCTTCTCTCTAGCCCCGATATTATCTAATGCTCTGGTGAGCATAGGCGTCACTATGGGGTAGCAAAGGATGGCAAGTGCCACCCTCAAAAAATGGCTTGCCACCCCTTTTCCATCCCAGTTTTGTACATTGGATTGGGCAGGTATAAACCAAACTGCCGCCCAATATGACACAGCCATCAGCTTCCGGATCCTTGGTTTCAATCCACCTCCCCATTACTCCCAACCAAAAGCAGGAGTCATGTTTAAGCAAATGTCATCTCCTCTTACCGCGGGGCTGATCTTGCAGCGCTTACCACAAGATCAGCTCTACGGTAGCAGGAGATGATGTTTTTTAAAGACGACTCCAGCTACTGTTTACAGCCCATACCATGACCATGGGCAAGAGGCATATTGCCCCCCCCCCCCCCCCCCAGGAAACATAAAAAGGCCTGTGTCCCAGCAGCTACTAACAAAGCTGAAGCAAGAGAAAGGGCTGGCAGCTCACCATGGCAATTAATAATGGTCACCTTGGTCATTCAATAATTATCATGTATCCAAATCAACTTGCTTCAATTAAATAAAACTATAATTAACTCTACATGATGCAATCAACAATACTTTTGAAAAGTGTATTTTATTTGAAAAGATTGTTGATAGGAAAAAAATTTTGATAAGAAAAGAAATTTGTATGGAAAGGGTTGTGGTTTCATATTCCATGTATTCATCAATTGGTAATATTCCATTACCTTATATTTTTCTAATCATTAACCAGCCAACCTCCTTCCAACTAATAGATTTTTATTGAAAAATAATGAAAATTGTCCACTGTTGTTTATTTAAAAAAAAAAAAAAAAAAGTACTCTTTCAGGTCCTCTATGGCATTCAGGAACTTCAGTCTGAATAGGGGAATTCTCATTCAGGTCGCCCCTGTATTGGTACAGTGCTATTTGTTGCATTGACTTGTCGGTAGTTCTCTTTCAGGTCATATTCCATGTATTCATCAATTGGTAATATTCCATTACCTTATATTTTTCTAATCATTAACCAACCAACCTCCTTCCAACTAATATGTTTTTATTGAAAAATAATGAAAATTGTCCACTGTTGTTTTATTTAAAAAAAAAAAAAAAAAGTACTCTTTCAGGTCCTCTATGGCATTCAGGAACTTCAGTCTGAATAGGGGAATTCTCATTCAGGTCGCCCCTGTATTGGTACAGTGCTATTTGTTGCATTGACTTGTCGGTAGTTCTCTTTCAGGTCGTCGTATAAGTTTTAAATAGTACTGATAGAGCTCGCTTATTATTGGATTTGTTCCCCGCAATTTGATTCGCTGATATTGCTTGAAGAAGTTAGGTATAAAAGGTTGTTTGTTTCCCCTTTGCAAACAACACTGACTGAAACCTGGAGTGTCAGTTGTTGCTTGACCATGAAGGAGTGCACATGTGGTCAAGCTTCTTGGTGATCTTTACAAACAACCCCTGATGAAGGACATTGTCTGAAATGTGACCATTTTGGGAACATGTAAATATATTGATTCTCTTTTGGAATTAAAGAGCATCAGGTGGGATAATGTGAAGTCTTTTTTTTTTTTTTTTACATTGAGCAAAAAGTGCAATTAAGAACTAGTGACACTTCAGTAATGGTTTGATGGAGAGTATTGGGGAAATATTGTAAGAGTTGAAGAGACTTTTGCCCCTTTTTTAATTTTTTTGAATAAAACAGTGGACAATTTTCATTATTTTTCAATAAAATTTATTATATTTATTTATTTATTTATTTTTATATACCGATGATCCTGTATACAATACATATCACACCGGTTTACATAGAACTGAACAGTCACCTCTGGGGCTGAATACATTAAAACAGGTGTACAGGAACACTTTTAGGGAGACATTCAAAAACTCAGTTAACTGAAACTAGGATCCAAACTCAGAAAACATATGTACATAGGTATATATAACGACTATTGTATTATCAGGTTTTAGCTCTCAGGGAACGCTTGAGTGAATAGCCAAATCTTAAGCTTCTTTTTGAAAGTCAAGAGGCATGGTTCTTGGCGGAGGTCCAGTGGGAGCAGATTCCAAAGGGGGTTGGAAGGTGTTTGGTTGGTTAATGATTAGAAAAATATAAGGTAATGGAATATTACCAGTTGATGAATATATGGTATATGAAACCACAACCCTTTCCATAACATTTTTTTTGTAACAATTTTTTTACTATCAATACTATTTTCAAATAAAATACACTTTTCAAAAGTATTGTTGAATACATCATGAGGAGTTAATTATATTTTTATTTGATTGAAGCAAATTGATTTGGATACATGATAATTATTGAATGACCAAGGTGACCATTATTAATTGTCAAGCTGGTAGATTGTCATCTTGTTGTGGCATTGTATGTTATATTGGTAGCTCACCATGGCATCCATCCCACGGTGGCTAAAAGAGCAGAGAACTGGGTGGCTGCCAGTGGACTCCACCTGCTGGTGGCTAAAGAAGAGGCCAAGTAGAGAGGGTGAGGGTAGCATGTGAATGAATGAGTATGTTAGGGAGAGAGAGAGAGAGCCTGAGCGTTTTGTTTTGGACAGAGAGAGAGAGTGTTAGACAGAGAGAGAGAGTCTGTATGTGTGAGAGAGTCCTTGTGTTTGTGTGTGTGTGTGTGTGAGGGTGGTAGAGAGAGAGCCTGTGTGTGTGAGAACCTGCTTGTATAAGAGAGAGAGAGCCTACATATGTGTGAGTGTGTGTTTTGGGGTGAGACCCTGTGTGTATGTGCATGTACACAAGAACCTGTGTGTAAGAGAAAGACCCTTTGTGTATGTGTGTGTGTGTGTGTGTGGGGGGGATGTCAGAGAGACTGTGAGTGAGAGAGAGAGCGCCTGTGTGTGTATATTGAGAGAGTTTGTGTATGCATGTTTGTGTGAGAGAGTGAGTATGTGTGTGTGATTGAGGGAGTATGTATGAGAATGAACATGTGTAAGTGAGCATTAGACAGAGATTGAACATATGTGTATGGGAAAGAGAGAGAGAGAATAGTGTGTGCACCCTCCCCCACTAATTTAGAACAATCTCAGAGTGACTGGAAATCAAAAGTTCCCAGCTATGTAGAGTGGATGGATTTTTTCAGTCACTATTTGTTTAATTATTGGATGTTTGATGTATCTTCTCTTTTGAAATATTTTATTGGCATTTGATACATTTTTAAAAATGTGCATGAGTTTTTAATGATTGGATATTATACTATTTGTCAGATTATTCTTTTTTATAGTATTGATGATTTATATTTCTTGAATTTGTTTGATGTTTTATGAGGAATGGCCAAGTTTCTGTTTTGCTGTTCTTGTATACAGAATGTGGCTGCTTGTAGTTTCCAGTTCAGTTTTTGTCTGCATGTTTCTTTTTATTCTTTAACTATTCTATTTGATGAGGGTCTATCTGTGTTCTGCATGTGTGACTGAGGTGAGATATTCTGTTAGTACTTTTCTTTGAAGGGATCTATAGCAGCCTGACTTGTTTTATATTCCTAATAAGTGAAATGGTGTTTTAGGGGTCGGTGTAATATTTCCCCGTGTTGCCTCTTCATAAGTATGGTTATTACTGTTTGAATCCTTGGAGATAGTGCTGTTACATTTGACAAGGTACGCCATGAGAGACTCTTGAGGAAATTAAAGTGTCATGGTATTGGAGGCAATGTTCTGTTGTGGATCGAGAACTGGTTAAAAGATAGAAAAAAGAGAGCAGGGCTAAATGGTAAACTTTTCTCAATGGGGAAATGTGAATGGTAGTGTACTGGGGCCGCTGTTTTTTAATATATTTATAAATGACTGAGATGGGAACAATGAATGACCAAATTTGCTAATACAAAATCATTCAAAGCTGTTAAATCACTAGAGGTTTGTGAGAAATTGCAAGAGGACCTTGTAAGACTGGGAGACTGGGCATGCAAATGGCAGTTGATTTGTGGACAAGTGGAAAGTGATGCACATAGGGAAGGGCAACCCAATTATATCTACCCAATGTAAGGTTCCATATTGGGAATCACCATTCAGGTGTTATCAGGGATATGTTGAAATACTCTACTCAGTGTATTGCAGCACCCAAGAAAGAATATAGAATACTAGGAATTATTAGGAAAGAAATGGAGAATTAAACAGTATATCATAATGCCTTGTATTGCTCCATGGTGGACCACATCATGAGTATTGTGTGCAGCTCTGGTCACCAGATCTTAACAAAGATATAGCAGAATTAAAAATAGTTCAGACAATGGCAACCAAAATGTTAAAGGGGTTGGAATAATTCCCCTATGAGAAAAAACAAAAGAGGTTAGTTCTCTTCAGTTTGGAAAAGGGACAGCTGAGAGGACATATGACAGAGGCCTGTAAAAGGAGTGGCGTGGAACAGGTAATTGCCAATCAGTTGTTTACTCTTTCAAAAATACAAAGACTAGGGAGGACACAAGGAATTTACTAATTAATAAAATTAGGACAAATAGGAGAAAACATTTTTTTTTTGCTAATTCATAATTAAAATCTAAAATTTGTTGCCGGAGGATGTGATAAAAGTGGTTAGTGTAGCTAGGTTTAAAAAAAGTTTGGATAAGTTAGGAGAATTGCCATTGTTATGAGGATGTATTATATATTGCTTAGAGAGATTATATCAGTTAAGCGATTAATAAATTATTTAAATAAATAAAACTCTTGGAAGTCGAGGCCATAAACCATTAGTAAAGTGACTTGGGGAAAATCCACTGCTTATGGGATATGCAGCCTGGAATCTATCAGCCTTTTGAGATCTTGCCAGGTACTTGTGACCTGAATTGACCACTGTTGGAAATAGGATACTGGGCCTATTCAACCTTTAGTCTGACTTAATATGGCAAATCGTATGTTCTTATGTTCTTAATTCCAAGGTTTACTTTATAGGTTCTCAGTTTATTTGGCAGTGGAAAGTGTTTGTGTTGCTGTTGTGGAGGTGACAATAGAATTTGAAAGTTTTTTATTTTTTTGTGTGGTGAATTGTAAGGGTCAACTTCCTAGGTCCGTTGTTGGGGGGACTTTCAGTGGATGCGGATTGTGCTACAGAACTGGAATGCAGGATGTATTTGGAGATTCTGTCCTTTCTTGTACACACGAACTGCTTGAACCTTTGATCCCTGGCAGCTTGGTGGTATCATATTCAAAATCTTGGGTGAAGTAGCTGACAAGATCTGAAAAGTTTGATAGATTCCAGGCTGTGTAGCCCAGGCATAAGCAGTGGGTTTTCCCAAGCCCACGTTCATATTGGTTTATGGACTTTTCTTCTTATCCAAACCTTTTTTAAACCCAGCTACACTAACAGCTTGAACGTTTGATCCCTGGCAGCTTGGCAATTCCATATTCAAAACCTTGGGTGAAGTATAAACAGATCTCAACTAGTAAGAAATACAAACAAATCCAGGATTACTGAAACATGTCTCACCAGCAGCAGCGTCTCTAGACAGAAATATTCGGGGCGGCAACAGCGTGGGCAAGCCAAAGTGGCATTTATACACATTATGCCCCCAATGCGTGCGATTACATTGGCTATAAAAGGTACAATAAGAGAAAGTTACAAGGCCCTTCTATGCAATTATAAATAAATAAATAGCCCGTTTCAACCTCCCAGTAAAACAACCATTGAAGTTATTTAACAGCCTCATTTAATGAATTCTGTATGGATGAACTTCACTTTCATATCCGTATAGAAACGGTTGAATGAGGCTGTTAAATAACTTTAATGGTTGTTTTACTGAGAGATTGAAACTGGCCATTTTTTATTTTCTTGTAATTGCACAGAAGGACCTTGGAGCTTTCTCTTATTGCATCTTCTATAGTTAATTTAATAGCAGGGGTGGGGGGCATGATGTGTACAAATGCCACTTTGGCCTGACCTGCCTGCCTGCCGCCTGCCTCAAGACCTCAGCCTGCCTTTGACCTCGTCTGACCTCTGGTACCTGACCCCTGCTTTGCTGACCATTCCTTGGACTGACCTCTGGTTCTTGACCTTTGCCTGCCTGACCTCGTCTCCAGATTCTGGCTCTGTTCCTCGCCTTGTCATCACCAACTCTGTTCTAGTTCTCCGTGTTCCAGTCAGCAGCCACCTTTGATCCCGATCAAGCTCCCCCTGTCTCTGTGGGCACGCCGGACTTTCATTCTCACAGGAGACCCTGCAAGGCCCACCTAAGTCCAAGCGGCCTATATGTGACCCTCTTGGTCCAGATTTTGAGGAGACAGCTCTGAATCTCAAACTAGTCTGATACGTATAGTCTTTGATTTTAATTGATTCTTGATGACTGAATTACTTTTTAGTTCTTTTTCTTATACCTTCTTCAGATATTAATGATGGTAACATCTATAATAAAAAAAAGTTATATGTGTATATACTATAGTTGAACTCATCTTCAGTCATCAAGCAACAAACTTAACTGCAGAGTTCAGTTATCAGAAAAGTATAATGCATAAGTAAATAAGTAGTAAACTATTTAGTTAAAAGGAGTGCAATAATTAGAAATTTGTTTACTTTATAAAGAAGATTAATCTATTTACCTACAGCAATATTGATCAGAAAATAAGTCTTGGCTTTGATTTTCTGTCTTGTTAGATAAAGTGAATGAATGATCGTAGCACATTATCTAGTAGAACCCATTTTCATCATCATTTTCTAGTCTCTCTGTAAGTGGAGTCTTGAATAGAAGGAATACTATTGTATTGCAGATAACTTTGTTAAAAGTAATAATTAAAATGGCATTCATGCAAACTGATGACAAATTTACATAAATATGATGCAGTATCATATTAATGACTTTAGCCTTTATCCTAAAATGGGCTAATGTACTGAATAATGTTTACCATTTGTCTACACCCGATTTGTTGTCTTCTCCATTTTATATAAATGATTAACACTTTGCTGTGGTAATGGGATATTACTATGAGTTGGAAAGAAAAGAAACCGTGGTTATGGAAGCCACAAGAACAACAATGAGAATGCATGATCAGTAAAAGATATTTCTTTTGTCTATGAAAACAGTGATTATTTTTGGACATATCACAAATGGGGATTTTGAAGAAAGTTTCTAATTTTATAATAAAAGAAAATCTATCAGGCAAATTTTAAATGCCCGGCATGCGTAAATTCCGGCCTTTACGGGTGCCAGGCCAATTTTCCAAGAGGCTCGGCCATGAGCGTAAAGGCTGGTTCGCGCTCAAGTGCCAGGCCTCTTGGAAGGGGCGGGCAGGGGGCGTGTTCTGGGCAGGGAGGGGCAGGGTGAGGGCAGGCCGAGACAGCGCCATTTTTCGCTGTCCCGGAGCCTTGCGCACTGGCCGGCTGTTGGTGCACACAACTTACTTCAGCTCAGGAGCCGAAGTAAGTTGCTCAACAAAGGTTAAAAAAATTGGATTTAGGGGGTAGGGAAGAGAGGGGAAGGGAAGGTAGGGGGGGTAGGGAAGTTCCCTTCCAGTCTGCTCCTTAGTTGAAAGTTGCTGCCTGCTCTTCAGAATAGAGTTTGGGGCAGAATAAATATATCTCTAAAGACAATTATTCCTTTGCTTTCTCCCCTAGACCAGAGTCAGCAGCAAACACAATCTTTGAATACTTTCTGTCCCCTCCCTATAGAAAGGACAGGAATCCAATTCTTAGATGAAAACCATCATTTCTCAGGCTCTTCCTAGGTAAAGGATGCCTCTTCCCAAAAGAATGGAAACTGATTCTCTGGTACCAAGGGCACTCAGCTCCAGGCGGAACAAAAATATTCTTGTACAAAAAGGGGGAAAACAAACCAGATACAAGAAGAGTGGGGAAAACCTCTATGCCTCCAAAATGGAAGAAATGCTGAAAGTTCATTGCATCTGGTTAGACAGGTCCAAACCCTGGAGGAGTTATAGCACACAGTCTGAATCTTCCCATCCCGTGATTTAACCATAAACGGATGCTCCAATCCTCTGTGCACCATTCACACAAGAGTCTCACAAATAGATGTCTCCCAAAAATGGATTAAAAAAATAAAAATACATGTAAGTCAGTTTAACATTCTGATCCACAAATGGGAAAAAAACCCCAGTCCTTCTAGAATAAATAAACAAAAATAAAATAGCAGGAGTCAGGGAGCTCCTGCTTTCAGGAAATCTAAATTAAAATCTGTGCTTCTAAGAAGGTGCTTGGTGGTGACAAACAGCTAGAGCACACCATCTGCAAACCTCTAACCTTTCTTTTTTACTGAATAGCTCTGAACCTCCCTAGCTATGTAGTACAGTCCTTCTGGCAAGGAAACCAGAGGTTCCTTATACTAAGAAAAAAACAATCTAAACTCGGATTGATTTTGTTACTGTGACTGGGGATAACCAAAATTCAATGGGAATTCCGGAAAGAACAGACATTGCAGGGTACGATAGAGCTACGGTATTGTTATCATTTCTGTTCAAAGAGGATTTGGACTTGGTTTCTAGACATACTTTCAAAAGGTTTCTGAACAATTTTTGGGACAGCACCTTTGGGTGTTTCCTGATGTGACTAGGACCATGCAGAAAAAAGAGTTATTTTCTGGCTATATCCCAAGAAACCAAGGATCTTGGTATCACCTTTTATTTGTGCTTCCTGTATAAATGTTTACTAACACTTGCACAAGGTAATTATGTTTCTTTTCACTCCAGAGAAATTGAGGGCTTTCTTAAATTTGAGGAAGTTGCGAGGTCCTGTTGCATCAGTGTGTGATAAAGGTAATGGGGTTGGTTGAGAGTTTTATAGATTCCTGGTCCTTCCATTAGTACCATTTCTTATCTTTTACATATATTTTATTTTTTCTCCATATCTTTGCTTCCTTTTTCTTTCTCCCCCACTTTCTGGATTGTGGGTTATAGGTTGAGATTATTTTCTATTGCGTTTTCTTATATTTTTTTGGAAAGAATTTTCCATTAAGTTTTACTTGTGATGAAATTATAAATTGTATAAATAAAAAGTAAAAATTTAACTGTGAGAATGATTATTCAGCATGTAAGAGACATAGATTTAATTTCCCAGAAATATTATTGATCCCCCCCCCCTACCCTATAATTAACTATTGGTAGGAATAACATTTATTTTCACTTGTTTGCCATAGTCATTAAAGAAAAAAATTATTTAAGCACAGAAGTTAATAGCCACTGCTATTAATTGCATCAGTAGCATGGGATCTTCTTAATGTTTGGGTAATTGCCAGGTTCTTGTGGCCTGGTTTGGCCTCTGTTCAAAACAGGATGCTGGGCTTGATGGACCCTTGGTCAGACCCAGCATGGCAATTTCTTATGTTCTTAAGACACTTCAAACAATTTGGATGAAGTTATCAAGACAATTGCAAGAGAAACACTGTAAATATAGGGTAATTTTCAATAGCCAACATAGCTGCAAAATATATAGGTGCTTTTATAGCACAGACCTTCTAACTTTCCTTTCCACAAGGAAACTTCACAGGTATTTCCTTTTGAAAATGTTCTAATTTCCTATAAAGTGCCCAGTTATGGGATAATTTTCAAAGAGGTAGTAGTGCTTGCAGGACCTTGTACCTATGGGCCTGTAAGACTATGTTTAAATGGAAACTCCATGGACTGCAGTAACCACCATTTTTTTTTTAACCTTCATACTTTCCAGGGTTAAATTTGTGAAAATCAGGCAAGAGGATTTCAAAATGAAATCCCTGCATTTGCTTTTTTTCAGGCCTGTCCTAGGCTAGCCTTGCCCCCACTGCGATCTCCTTTCCCTGCAGAGGGCCCAAGGCAATTATGAAAGCTTTTTTTCTTGTAGGTAAATACTTAGGGGTAGATTTTCAAAGGGTTATGCGCACAATATACGCACGTAACCCTTTAAAACCCCCCGCGCACGCCGAGCCTATTTTGCTTAGGCTCAGCGGCGCGCGCAAGCCCTGGAACGCGCGTATGTCCCGGGGCTTTGAAAAAGGGGCGGGAAGGGGGCGGGTCCAGGGGCAGGGCGGTGGTCTGGGGGCAGTCCGGGGGCTGTCCTGAGTCCTCCGGCACAGCGGCCATGCCGGGGGATGGCGCACCGGCAAACAGCCGGCGCATGCAAGTTACGCCTGCCTCAGGCAGACGTACCTTAGAGAACAAAGGTAAGGGGGGATTTAGGTTGGGCTGGGGGGGTGGGTTAGACAGGGGAAGGAGGTGAAGGTGGGGGGGGGACGACAGGGAAGCCATCTGGCTTTCCCTAGGGCTCGGCGTGCGCAAGGTGCACAAGTGTGCACCCCCCTTGCGCGCCCCGACCCTGGATTTTATAACATGTGCACAGCAGTGCTCACATGTTATAAAATCGGGTGTACATTTGTGCGCGCCGGGTAGCACGCACAAATGTACCCCGCGTGCGCTCCTTTAAAAATCTGCCCCTTAGGGGTAGATTTTCAAAGGGTTATGCGCGTAACCCAAAAACCTGCCCCTGCGTGCGCCGAGCCTATTTTGCATAGGCTCGGCGGCGCGCGCAAGGCCTGGGATGAATGTATGTTCCGGGGCTATGAAAAAGGGGTGGGAAGGGAGGCATTGGCATGGGCATGGCGCAGGTCTGGGGGCGGGACCGAGGCCTCCGGCACAGCGGTTGTGCCGGGGGATGGCGTGCCGGCAGCCGGCCAGCACGCGCAAGATACGCCTGCCAGTGGCAGGTGTAAATACTTAAAATAAGGTAGGGGGGGATTTAGGTAAAGCTGGGAAGTAGGTCAGATAGAGGAAGGTGGGGGGAGTGGAAGAAAAGTTCCCTCCGAGGCCGCTCTGATTTCGGAGCGGCCTTGGAGGGAACGGGGAAAGCCATCGGGGCTCCCCTAGGGCTCGGCGCGCGCAAGATGCACAAGTGTGTACCCCCTTGCGCGTGCCGACCCTGGATTTTATAACATGTGCGGCAGCGTGTGCATGTTATAAAATTGGTTGTACATTTATGCATGCCGGGTAGCGTGCACAAATGTACCCCGAATGCGCTGGTTTAAAAATCTGCCCCTTAGTGAATTTTAAAAAGCCAGGTATGAGCCAAAAATGGGAGATGTGTGCACATGTAGGAAATGAATGTGGCCACCCAGTTTTAAAAGCTGCCAATAGACACACAAGTCTTGACACAAGTATCACATCGGTCAAAAAGGGGTGGAATGTGGGTATTGTGTGGGTGGGGCATGGGCATTCCAGGGTGGAACCAAGAGATGTCACATGCAAATTCCTATGCACCTGGGTGCATGCCCAGGCCCAGCATCGTGTAACTTTACTTCTACTGTGGCGGAAGTATAAATCTTAGGCCTGGATTCTCTAAGGTCGGGGATGGGGGATGGGGGGGGGCAGTCCTGCGAAAGCCGGCAGTGATCGCACCTCCGTGGTGTGATTGCTGCCGGCTTTCACGCCGAATAACTACACCATAAAAGGTGTAGTTATTTGGCGCGAAACTGGCGGCGATAAGAAATTTTACATTTTGCCGCCAGCGATGTGTCTGCAGCGTCGGCCCTGGTGCCGCCCGGACTCCTCCTCTTCCGGGGCCGACTCCGCCCTGAGTTAGCTATCACACGCAAAAAGTCCCTTTTCGTGCGCGATAGCATTAGAGAATGACCCCCTTAATAATAGCATTTCCAGACATCTGTGGGAGGTTTAAGGAGTCTGGGGTAATGGAGCAGTGCAGACTAAAGAACCAGGGGAGTTTGGAGGACCTAGCTTTAGACTGGGCAAACTGGTGGATGAACTTGTGAAACTGGTCATGGCATGGACACGCACCTCTTATAAAATTCACTCACATGGCTTAAACTCTATTTACACTTGGGCACACAGAAGCTTAATTTGGTGCACATAAATGCGTGCCTAGGCTATTTTATAACATAATGCACATTACTATGCACCTGTTATGAAATTGCTATGTCTCTAGGTATTTGCCGACACATGTGTGCTCACGTACCCGTTTGAAAGTTACATTCTTATTTACTTGCGGAAATCAATTTGAATAATGTCCTCATAGTGTGTACCTGATATTTCGTGGGAAGCTGTGTGGGAGTAGTACAGCATTGATATAGTTAATACCGCAGGGAATGTCTCTTTTAAAACCAGCTAAAAGAATGCTTGTTAAAGCCTACACAGCAGGGCAGTACCTTTTGAAACTTTTCTTTGATTTATCTAAAGATGATTAGAAAGCAGCAGAAGGAAAGTGAATGGGAAACATCCTGTCGTTGAGATAGAATATATAAGAATAGTAACCGTCATAATAGAATGCAATGTATGAAATACATATTCTTTCTATTGGTTTTATACTGTTTTTCTTTAGTTTAGTGAATCTCATTTATTGCTTCTTAAAAGAAGATAAGGCAAACCATTTAAGATTTTAGAAGCTGCAATAGGCTGGTGTCTTTTTCCTCCTAACAAACTGATAAGGGGAAAATTGATGAAGTGGAAGATGCCATGTCCTACTGCTTGACATTTAGTCTGTTCTACTGGAGCTCTGATTTTAGTTTTACTATCCCATTCTCAAAATAAGACTGCTGAAAATGTTTCCGTTCCTCATTCCTCTCCCAGCCTTCTACCTGCTGTGGAATTAACTTTTGCAAGGAGTAGAAGGCATTGCTGCTTTAATTCAAACCATTAAAAAATACAGGGGAAAATAGTTGCCAGTAATATCCAGTTTATATTATTTCTTCTTAAATTTCTGCACAAAATAAGTCAATTTCCACAGGATTTTTACGTTTTCAGCTATTGCCAAATGCCTGTCATGTGATAGTCTCCCTAAAATGAGATGGCTTTTTCTATCTGTTTCTTTCCTTTTCAGGCTTGTGTAACTGTGCATGCTCTTTCATGGGTATAACCTCTTTGCGATCTTTCCCATGGGACAGACTATAAGTAGGAGGAAGTAACTTCATGGCATGCCCCCTATTCCTTCTGTTATCTGAAAGAGTAAATAACTGATTCACATTTACCCTTTCTAGACCTCTCATGATTTTAAAGACCTCTATCATTTCCCCCTTCAGCTATCTCTTCTCCAAGCTGAATAGCCTTAACCTCTTTAGTCTTTCCTCATAGGGGAGCAGTTCCATTCCCTTTATCATTTTGGTCGCCCTTCTCTGAACTTCTCCATTGCAACTATATCTTTCTTGAGATGCAGCGACCAGAATTGTACACAATATTTAAGGTGCGGTCTCACCATGAGCGATACAGAGACATTATGGCATCCTCTGTTTTATTCACCATTCCCTTCCTAATAATTACTAATATTCTGTTTGCTTTATTTACTGCCACAGGCACTGAGCCGACAATTTCAAAGTATTATCTACTATGTTGCCTAGATCTCTTTCTTGGTTGGTAGCTCCTAATATGGAACCTAACCATGTAACTATGACATGGGTTATTTTTCCCTATATGTATCATCTTGCACTTATCCACATTAAATTTCATCTGCTTATTGAGGTCATGGACACAGAATCACTGGCATATTGGGCACACAAGTCTATGATTTGGTCTGACTTGACCAATGTGTTTCAGCATTATCTTTCCTGCCCACCAACAAGTATGCCTAGTTAGTGTGTCTTCTCAATGGCATGGGATATTGTAAGTAGGGGTGTGAAGATGGGAATAATTTGGTTTCGTTTTGAGAGGGTTTCCCATGAATTTCATTTTGTGCAGTGCTTGTTTTGTTTCTTTAGTTTAAAAAACTAAAATAAACATAAAAAAGGGAACAAAAAATAAACTGGGACTCTCATGCCCCACACCATCCCTCCCACCCAGAAAAATGCTGGGACCAGGATCCTCCCCAGCTGCCACTTACCTGGTCTTGAGGGGATCCGCAGACGAGGAATAGGTGTCAGCTCATGTAGGGCCTAGGGAAGAAGCAGAAACTAACTAGAATTCCAGAAGTCCCAGAGCCCAGGAAGGAGATCAAGCAGGAATGCTGAATGTGGAAGCTGAATGTAGAAGCCGATGATATTGAAGCCTTCTGAAAACAGATGCAGCGCCAGAGTTCAAAGACCGGAATTTAGGACCAGGCTCTGGCAACTGACTGATGAGTCTACCACAATATAAGTACTTTTCTATACAGGAAACAAGATGATGACTTGACTAGACGGACAGTTCAAGTGGCCCACAGTGCCATCTGTAGGCCGGAGGAGCACTCAGAAATGGATCCTTACAGATAATGTGGTATAATTTTTTGTAAATAAATAAATGTGCATACATGTAAGGAAAATGTCTTAAAAATAGTATTTTGAATACAATACTTTTACATATTTTAGAATTATCTTAAATTAACATGCTGTTTAAGCAGTATTACTCCTTGAAATAAACATTAACATTTTTCCAAATAACTGTGTTTGGCACCATATACACATGTATGTGGCTGTGCAGATATTAAGGAAAATATTTTTTATCCCACCCCTGTCAGGTACACACATTATAAAATACATATATGTATACCCCTCCAACATGTGTGCTTATGTAGGGTTATTCATAAATGCATGCAATGCATTGAAAGCGAGTATTTCAGTGGTTTCAACATGTGTACTTTTCTTTACAATTTTAAAAATTTATGCATGTATATTTTGCACATGAAAAAAAGTAGAAATTCATGTAAAACTGATTTATGTGCAGGTCTATATATTTTAAAATGTGCATAACTGAAATTACCAGTTATAAGATTCCTCCACCAGTTTGCCCTGTTCAACTTCAGGTCATTGACCCTTCTGTTTCTTCAGCCTGAATGCCCCCTAGTTCATCTGGAAGTCTCACCCAGTCAATAGTATACAATAAAAAAAAGTCTGATTTCAATTGTGTAAGACAATTAGCAGGTGTAAAAGTACACAAGTAAAGTGTATACTTATAAAATAACAAGTTATGGGCCTCATTTTCTGAAGTATCGCAGGCTTGCGATACTTTAGGTAATGAGGGGCGGGGGGCCGAAACGGGGGGTGGTCCTGCACTAGCCGGCAGTGATCGCACCGCCGCGGTGCGATCGCTGCCGGTTTCGTACCCAATTGCGCCACCATAGAAGGTGTAGCTATTGGGCGTGAAATAGGATGCGAAAAGGGCCTTACCTTTTCGTCGTCCGTGGCGTCTTCACGGAGTCGGCCCCGGTGACGCCCCAACTCCTCCTCTTCCGGGGGCGACTTTGCCCCCATCTTGGTATCGCGTGCGATCCGTCTGGTAAATGATCCCCAATGTGTCTTATAAAATAACAACTTACACGCATAACTGTTTGTCCCACTGTATAACATGTGTAGATCACTTCTTATATCTCACATATATGTGTGCGTGAAATGCAAAGTGAACGTATATTTTTGTTTATAAAATGGCTAATGAGGAAGAATTAGTTATCTGACAACATATCACCATTTCTTCCATTTTGTGGTAATCCAAAGTTCTTTTTAGGATCGGATGCATCACGATTTCGACTTTGGGACCGTGCGGGACTCAGATGCATTGGACAATTAATACATATGGATGGATCTTTTCTTACTTTTAAAGAACTTCGTTCTTTTTATAAACTCTCAAGCTATTGACTATTATCAGTACCTTAAAGCTCGACATTATATACAATCGCTTGGTTCACCAACCTTCATGGACACTAATTGGCAATTTTTAAGTAACTGGTTTGATCCAGAAAACCCCCAGAAACGTTCTATATCATATTTGTACAAACAATTAGAGTCTTCATATAAGATTTGGTCCTTGGAGAAGGTGTAACTTAAATGGCAATTAGAACTTGAGCAACCGATATCAATTGCAGTATTGAAATCTGCATTTGTTAGTACGCGTAAAATTACAATTAATACGCTCTTGCGGGAAACTAGATATAAAATTATCTATAGAATGTACATTTCCCAGCATCAAGCATTCAAAGCAGGTTTCACTAACTCTGATATATGTATCAGGTGCAAAGGAGGACCAACACACTTGGGTCATTCCTTTTGGAGTTGTCCAACAATTCAAATATTTTGGAAGAAAGTTTATCATACTGCAAATAAAGTTGTGGGTTATAAAATTCCATTTTCTTCATTGGTGGCACTTTTTGGAATCTTTCCTAACTCATTCAAAAGAAATAAGGTCTCGATTCTCTGGATTACAAAAGTTTTTTTATTAGCTTGCAAAGCCATACTAACAGCCTGGAGAACTTCAGAAGGACCATCTATATTATGGTGTTCTTCTATAATAAATCTACTAACCATGGAAACCTTGGCTATTAATCACCTGTCTATCAAGACTAGAAGAGCAATAAATGCAGTCTGGCTTCCCTTTATTCTAACCTTACCACATGAATCTAAAAGTCTTTTTCTAAATCGTATAGATATTTGATATGTGATCCTTGTGCTTCTTCGATGCAGGGAGGGAAAGAGGGATGGGGGGGAGGTAGGGTTATGGGAGGAGGGGTAAAAATATGGATAGAGTTAAGAAAATATGTACCAAATGTTATGCTTTGGTAATGTTCATTATTTATAATAAAAACAGATTTAACATAAAATAGCAAATACAAAAGTACAAGCTAGGGTATGGTAGGGATGTGAATAATTTTTATAATGAATTAAAATATCATATGATATTTCTTAATTCGTTATATATTGGTTAAAACGAGAAATGATCACATTCCTCCGATTTTTCGTGATGATGAAAAATCATTTTTTTGGCTTAATGCGTGCTAACCTCCCGTTAGCACGCACTAACAAAAAAACATTTATTTTTGTTAATTTTTGGTTACTTTTTGTTATTTTTTGTTAATGTACACTAACAGGAGTTAGTGCGTGCTAACTCCTGTTATTTATTTATTTTATTTATTGTTGGGTTTTATATACCGTTCATTCGGTGAAGCCATCACAACAGTTTACAAGATTTCAATATGTAATTCTGTTAACAATTGAGAAAAGAGGTATAACAGGATGCATATTAAATAAAAGATTAATCATTTATAGACCAGAAGAGAAACATTTTTGAGTGAGGAGGGTTTGTTTGGTTCTGGTTGGAGACAAGTTATTTTGTGGATTAGGTTGGAAATTCCTTTGGGTGTTAGGATGATGAGAAGTTTGGATGTCAATGTAGACTTTGTGAAACAGCCATGTTTTTAGGTCTTTTTTGAAAGTTTTGAGGTTAGGTTGGGTTCTCAGATCTTTTGGGAGAGAGTTCCCCAATTTTAGGCAGGCAATGAAAAAGCTCTTTCTCTGGTTGTTGTCAAGTGAGCATCTCTGATGGGGGAGGGGGGACATTTAAGCATCCTGAGTTGTTTGAGCATAGGTTTCTTTGAGGATTCTGGGGGGTTATGTTTAAGCGAGTTAGGGCCTCATTTTCTAAAGTATCGCAGGCCTGCGATACTTTAGAAGATGAGGAGCGGGGGGCCGAAACAGGGGGAGGGTCTGCGCTAGCCGGCAGCGATCGCACCATCGCGGTGCGATCGCTGCCGGTTTCGCACCCAATAGCGCCACCATAGGATGGTATAGCTATTGGGAGCGAAAGCTGCCGCGAAAAGGCACCTACCTTTTCGCTGTCCGCGGCGTCGGTGCAGAGTCGGCCCCAGTGTCGCCCCGACTCCTCCTCTTCTGGGGCCGACTCCGCCCTGACTCCACCCCCATCCTGGTATCGCACGCGATAAGGGACTTTTCGCATGCGAAAGGTCCCTTATCGCGTGCGAGCGGCGTGGAAAATGAGGCCCTTAGTCCATGATGCTCATTGTTTAGTATTTTATGTATGATGGTCATGGATTTGTGCTCAATTTGCACTTTAATTGGAAGCCAATGTAGTGAAATCAATATGGGCATTATGTGGTCATTTTTCTTTGTTCCTGTCAGAATTCTGGCTGCTGAATTCTGTAAAATCTGGAGAGGTTTGAGGTTGGAAGATGGAATTCCAATCAGTAGGGAGTTGCAACAGTCAATGATAAAAAATTTGAGTAGCTGTAATACAGTTCTGAAGTCATAAGGATTAAGAAATGGTTTTAAACTTCTTAGGGTTAGTAGTTTGTGATATCCATCTTTGATTTTGTTTGATATATGGTTCTTGAATGAAAGTTCTTTGTTAATAATAATTCCTAGGTTTCTGGTGTGGTTGACAGGGAGTATTGAGTTCAATTGATTGTCAAGTAAAGGAAGGGGTGGTGGAGTTGGATTGGGTTTTTTGTCCATGAGTTTCAGTTTTGTCGATGTTGATTATGAGTTTCAGTGAAGTTAGGAGATGTTTAATTGAGACAAGTAGAGCGGATGTTTCTTTGTATGTTTCTTCGATTGAGTTTTGGATGGGAATTAGAAGTTGAATGTCATCAGCGTAGAGAAAGTGGGTGAGTCCATTATCTTTCAGTAGTTGGCAGATGGGAAGAAGGTAGATGTTAAATAGAGTGGCCGATAACGCTGATCCTTGGGGAACTCCAGTGTTGAGGTTAATCTTTTTGGATGGGTTGTTGTTAATTGATACTTGGTAGGTTCGTCAGATAGGATGAGAACCATTGTAAGGTGGTGTCAGTTAAACAGATTTCATTCAGATGTTAGCGCGTATTAAGCCGAAAAATTATTTTTTACTAAAAATAAAAATGCAGATCGGCGGGAAAACGAGATTTTCCCGTGGCCACACAAACCTGAAAGCGCAAACGATCGGACACCCAATGTATGGTAGTTTTACATGCATAAGGGTTTTGAAAATTTAGCCCTTAATATAATGCCATTCCACAACTTGTCTTATCTTCTTCATCAGCATCCTCTCTTTTGTAAAATTTTTGTTCATTTATTCTCTATTGGTTTGTCCATATAGTGGCTTTTTTTTGGCACACATTTTCAGTATGCTGTGGATTTTTCTTGTTATAGGTTGATGATACTTTGGAACATA
This sequence comes from Rhinatrema bivittatum, assembly GCF_901001135.1. Taxonomy (NCBI): domain Eukaryota; kingdom Metazoa; phylum Chordata; class Amphibia; order Gymnophiona; family Rhinatrematidae; genus Rhinatrema; species Rhinatrema bivittatum. Next base: position 155,406,615 of record NC_042623.1, read on the forward strand.
TAGGTTATTAATTTAAATATATGTTCTTATAAATATATATTAAATAGTTGAGTCTTTTTCAGAAAGTCAAGACTACTCACAAACAAGTGAATTTTCAAAGGCCTATGCCCATCAAAAACCGAGGTTTAATGCGCGTGGCCGGGCCTTGGAGGAGCAGTAAGTAATGAAACAAACAAAAAAAAGTAAGTAGTAAGAGGTTAGGGGTCAGGGAGGAGAGGGGGAAAGGGTAGGAAGGTTAGGTAGGGGTATAGGCAAGTTCCCTCCCAGTCCGCTCCTTAACATGAACGCGTGTTATAAAATAGCCGCGTCCATGTGCGCGTGGGTCTTAAAATCAACCTCAAAATGAAAATCTTGCTTTTCACATGTTGTCACAACTTGCGTTGGTGGCTTGTCATAGCATTATAATTCTACACTATGCCAAATCTGAGAGAATGTACAGTCACACACAATCCATCCCAAACTAACTCTGTACAGCTGAGACAAGCTGTAATAGACAGAGGGATATAAAGGTTGAAGAATGTTCTGTCTCACTACTGGAGTAGAATCACAAGCAGATATAATAGGAAGTCTTACATCATCAGTGTTGCTATAGTCAATGAAACACCTCACTAATATTAATCCAATCAATGATGTGACTAAGCCCCAAGAATTAGTCAGATTGATATATACATCATGGTGCTTTCCAATGCTAGTTTGAATTCAGCAATCACAATAAGTCCTTCTCATATGAGTTTAATAAAGTAAATGAGATTTTTGCCTGCCTTCTGGTAAAGCTTTATTGATTAAATGATGTATGTCTTTGCCTTAAAAACAGATGAATAAAAATGTGTAACTTTTTTTTGTCAGACACATCTGTTGAAAAATAGATATTTTCTTGTTAAAAATAATAAATGGCAAGTTGAAAATGATTTCACCCAAGCAGACTGCAATAGGCTATGGAGAAATAATTTAATTGAGAATATAAATAAACTGCATAGCTTTCAGATGCTCTCTCTTCAAAATAAAGCATAAAAATGATCATTCATAGGAATTAAAGTAAATTAAATAGATTATTCATTAAGGTACATAGACTCCAAAATGAAAATGCAGAATATTTTTTAAAAATAATACTTTGAATATTTTCCTGGTGATAAGTCATTTTGCAAAAATGAGGTCTTCAGTGCGTATTCCATGACTTTCCATTCATGTTTTGCTGGTTAAAATCACTGGTTTTATGCCCTCATTTACTATGTATTCATTTACTCTGTATTAAATTGGACCTGCAAGCTCAAGAACAGTTCTTTCTGGAGCTGACATTATCAGAAAGCTGATTCCACTGTGCAGTAACAGATTATGTGAAAAACTGATTTTATCAAAATAAACTAAAATTATGCAAGCTATATGGAAACTAGAGGTTAATTTTTACACAGTCACTTTTTCCTTTAGAGGACTATGATCAGTTTTATTATGCTGGAACTGTAGTGTGGAAATCTGGTAGCCTTAGGGGTCTTGGAGAAAATGTTAAATTTTGGAATACTGACAACTTTCTTTTGACTTGGCAAAAGAATCATTCAAAGTTGCTAATGTACATGAAACTACAAAACTACATTCAGATTTCAAGAAGAAAATCACATCTCAAAAAGGAACCTACATGATCTTGCAAGTTCATGCACAACTTATAATAAGATAATTCTTTTGTTGGTTTAATAAAATGTATACCAATGTGCAAACATTTACGTACACTGGTATCCAGTGATATTATCTCGATTTAAGTATTGCTAATGACAAGAGCCCTGTTATTGACCTGCATACATCTACAGATGTGAAGAAGTCTTAGACTCATCAAATTCCTCCTCCTCGTTGCAGTTGTGATAAAATTCAAATTTTCTTTTAAGGTATAAAGGGGGTCATTTTCTAAGGCTTATCGCACGCGATAAGCCTCTATCGCATGCAAAAAGTCCCCTTGCTAGGGGCGGAGTCGGGACGGCGAGGGGGCGGACTCCACTATGTCTTTGCTCGCGGCGATAAGGTTAGTAACCTTATCGTCGCCAGTAGCGCCATACAGAACCACCTTTCATGGTGGCGCTATTGGGTGCAAAAGCCGGCAGCGAAAACACCGCGGTGGTGTGAAGGCTTCTGGCTTTCGCGGGCCTGACCTCACACCCCCCATTTTCGCTGGATTCACCATTTTGCGATAGAATGGTGAATCCAGGCCAAAATTTATGAATATCTTACAAAATGTGCTAATTCTTGAATTATTTTTCACTATTGATATTGATGGAAATTGTTTTACCCAAGAGTTGTAAAACAGGAAGTTCTGCCAGGTTAGTCAGATTTAAAATTTTAAAAAAGGTTTTACATCTATAGTTAGTGTAACATTTGTTTTCTCAAAAAAATGCCATTAAATTCTTTAGCAAAAATATACAGAATTAGACATTTTCATGAATTTTGAAATATGATGCAAACCTTAATTTTTGCTGCTTTTCATTCTACTGAAAATATTTACAGAGCTTGCTGTTTATAGAGGTAGTTTTGAAATAGCTCACATAGGTGCATTTTGCCCACTTTCTTAAGTTATACCAATTTTCGAAGCAAACTTGACATCTTTATTCACTTGGGATAATATACCCATCAAAATTATCACACATAATTACACCTGCTAAAATGTCTGCAAAATATTTTTAGGAATTTTCTGCTTAAGCTTTTGAAAATCCAAAAGTATGCACATAAGTGAAAACTCCCTCCAACTTTGCTCCCTGGAATTCCTCTGCTCAATGGAAATAAACCTACATGGGTACAGGACATATGCCAGGGGGGGCAAACTCCAGTCCTACTAAAAGCAAATGTACGCAATGCACCAAAAACATGATGTGACTATAATATTTCCCAATGTTTTTTGATGCTGTGCTGAACTTGAAAAATCTATGGTGAAAACAGAAAAACACATATCAATCGGAGGTAGGAGGAGAAAGCTATCTTTATTACCTGCACAGCTTGCCCGGGGGTAAGCGGTGGCTTGCCCCAACGGAACTTTAACAACTTTGCTGTTTCGCTGTTTGCTGGACGAGGGGCGCTTCCTGCTTCCGGGAGGAGGCGGGACCCGGACTCTTACCCATAAAAGTTAGTTCGTGGCTGAGCTCCACCGAGGTAGGAGGAGAAAGCTATCTTTATTACCTGCACAGCTTGCCCGGGGGTAAGCGGTGGCTTGCCCCAACGGAACTTTAACAACTTTGCTGTTTCGCTGTTTGCTGGACGAGGGGCGCTTCCTGCTTCCGGGAGGAGGCGGGACCCGGACTCTTACCCATAAAAGTTAGTTCGTGGCTGAGCTCCACCGAGGTAGGAGGAGAAAGCTATCTTTATTACCTGCACAGCTTGCCCGGGGGTAAGCGGTGGCTTGCCCCAACGGAACTTTAACAACTTTGCTGTTTCGCTGTTTGCTGGACGAGGGGCGCTTCCTGCTTCGGGGAGGAGGCGGGGACCCGGACTCTTACCCATAAAAGTTAGTTCGTGGCTGAGCTCCACCGAGGTAGGAGGAGAAAGCTATCTTTATTACCTGCACAGCTTGCCCGGGGGTAAGCGGTGGCTTGCCCCAACGGAACTTTAACAACTTTGCTGTTTCGCTGTTTGCTGGACGAGGGGCGCTTCCTGCTTCCGGGAGGAGGCGGGACCCGGACTCTTACCCATAAAAGTTAGTTCGTGGCTGAGCTCCACCGAGGTAGGAGGAGAAAGCTATCTTTATTACCTGCACAGCTTGCCCGGGGGTAAGCGGTGGCTTGCCCCAACGGAACTTTAACAACTTTGCTGTTTCGCTGTTTGCTGGACGAGGGGCGCTTCCTGCTTCCGGGAGGAGGCGGGACCCGGACTCTTACCCATAAAAGTTAGTTCGTGGCTGAGCTCCACCGAGGTAGGAGGAGAAAGCTATCTTTATTACCTGCACAGCTTGCCCGGGGGTAAGCGGTGGCTTGCCCCAACGGAACTTTAACAACTTTGCTGTTTCGCTGTTTGCTGGACGAGGGGCGCTTCCTGCTTCCGGGAGGAGGCGGGACCCCGACTCTTCCCTATAAATATCTACATTACAGCGGCGCGCTGCAGAGCCGGCGCGCCGCTAAAGCCGCGCGCGCTCAAGGGGCGCGCGCATTAAGGCTTTGCCGGGCTTCGCCGGAGTTGCCGGATTGCTGGACTTAGCCCTAAGATGTCTTAAGTGTGGAACTTAGCGGACGTTCTCCTATCTTCAAGAAGTGTTTATTCTTGTTTAATATATATTTATGCAACTTCCATTACTTATTCTGCCCTAGGTATTGTTATTCTACCGTTGATATGCCACACACTAAAAGGAAGGCCAAGACACGGCCTCCTAGTGATGTGATTAACACAGAGGGTGGGCAGAAAACAGTTCTGGAATGGCTCGATCCCCAAATTCTCCCAGGAGGGCTGGCCACTGTAGGAGAGTCACTGGAACGGGGTGCTGCTCCTCTGGCCATTGAGGCATCTATAAGCTCGGGAGCTCCGACACCACCACCTCCTCCTGCTAGAGAGGGTGTAGCAACCCCAATACAGGCAGGAGTTTGTCAAATAGACATATTTAATTCACCAGAGGCAGAGAATGGAATAGTTCAGTCTAATGGTATATCAGAAATGGAAAAGATATTTAGACCTCAAGGTAGTTTCTTGCAAAGTCCCCCTAAGGAGTATAGTACACCTAAAGAGGATAAAAGTGATAAAGATAAGAAAGAAGGTATCAAAGTAGTTATTGACCATGAGAAAGTTTTAAAAAAACCGACATGTATTACACTGGAAACACTATGGAATTGTATGGAAAAACTTGATTCTTCAATTAATAGATTAACAGAAGTAGTAATGCAGACATCTACTTCATCAGTATCAAATACTGCTGAACTTCAACAACAAAAAAAGGATTTAAGTGTATTAGAAAAAAGAGTAATACAAACTGAAAAAATTCAAACTCAACAGATAGTATCTGGAGAGGATGTGAATAAAAGATTGGAGGTTTTAGAAAACACCGTGAGATCTTTAAACTTACGGGTCAATAACTTTCCAATAATAAGAAAAATGAACCCCATTGAACTATTCAGGGCTTATTTGATACAAATTTTAAAAATTCCCGAGAAATGCCTCCCTGTCATCATAAAGGCATATTACCTAGGTGGAAAAATGAGAAAAATGAATAAATTAGATCAGAACCAGAAACAAGAAGCAGATAAAGAACAGTAAGAGGTTAGTAACTCTATAGACTTGTCAGAACTATTACAAAAATCTCAAGATGAGACTGTAATAAAATCCAGAGGGTTACTATTAGTACAGTTGGCTTTTTCCACTGATAAAGATCTTGTAATGAGATCCTTTTTCCAAAATAGGTCAAGTACCTATTATGGAGAAAAAATCTGGAAATTTCCAGATTTGATAAAGATAACCCAGATTAGGAGAGAGAATTTCTTACAATACAGGGGAAAAGTCTTGGAGAAAGGAGGATATTTCAATTTGAAATATCCGTACAGATGCATCATTAAACTTAATGGTAACAACTATTCATTCACGGATCCTGTGGGATTAAAGGATCTATTGGCAATGTAATGATCGGATTAGGAAATATATTGGGATTGAATGCATAAGTTTCATGGTATGTTGTTTGTTTTTCCCTTTATTCCGTTCACTTAAGGAGAAGACACTTCTATTTGCCTTAATTAAGTCCTATAAAAGCCAGGAAATATTGTTTTTCAAATAAATAATGTTTTTTCAGTTTTTTTCTTTTTTTTTTTTCCTATTTTTCTGACCAGTTAGGACTGTATTTCCGATTGTAATGTTAAATTTGTTGTAATTTTCATTGAAAATAAAATAGAGAATTCAAAAAAAAAAAAATACAGATTTCTGGAGGGAGCTGGGGTTTTTTTTTTTTGTTTTTTTTTGATGGGTGCGGGACAGAGATTGAATGATGCGGGGGAGGGGGCAGCACACTAATGTTCGCACAGGGCAGCAAAGAGGTTAGCACCGGCCCTGCACAAGAGACTCTCGCACAAAACCTCTGCTGAGAGGGAGAAAGCAGAACTGCTTTTGTACTTTAGTGTACATCATCTCAATGATGAAAGAGAGATTGTTGTACACTAATGCCCTGTGCCAGGCACAGCTGACTTTCTTAACGGATGTCATAAGTGGTTTTTCTTCTATTTTGGTGTATAGAACTGCTTGGCTCTGTTCTGGTTATTTGCACCTTCTCTCAGCAGGTTGAATCCGTATTATAATCATAATAGTCCAGCTTTCAGAGCTCTGCATAAAGTAGGGCTGTAAACTGCTTCCATTTATGGCGACCAGGCTGATCCGGTCCTGGTTTTATCCTACTGCATGCTTTCTATAGGACACCACGTGCATTTTGCCTTTTAGTGAAGATTTCCATGGAGGTGGGTGCATAGCAGACTTTTTCAGTTTTCGATTGCCTTTGCTTTTAAATGATAAAGAAAAAGGGCCTAGATCACAGCAGAAGGGGGAGGGAGTCAAGATGGCCGCCGCCGCTGAAGGACGCTGAGTCGCCTGCTCTACCTTTCCTCATTTCGCAAAAAAATTTTTCTATTTGAATTACTTACCGTGCCGCACAAAAGGAAGGGCAAAGTAAGAGTCTTTCCTCCGGACCTACCAAGCCCGGTAGGGCAGAGGGTTATTACTGACTTCGCAGTCCAGGGCGCTCAGTTTGGGGCTTCAGCCGCCGCTGCAGAGATCTCGAAAGGAGCGGGATTCTCGCCTGGCGAGATCACCCTGAGCCCCCCTGACCCACGTGTACCGTTGTGTAGCTCCACTTCCCGGTGTTGGAGGGACTGCGCTTGCCGACCCCAAGTTGGTCGGGCTGTTGCAGACTGGAGGAACCACCAGCATTGAGGGAGCAGGGACGGGAGGGCTGGACCTGCCCGGCCCGGAATATAGGCAAGAGACTCTGGAGAAGGGGTTTCCCGGAACAGATGACGAACTGCCAGGAACATCGGGCGTAAAGCCACGACGGGGAGGTAGGAACTGTTACTCTCTTACCCTGGGAGTTTAAGAAACCCACGGATATTACGTTAGAGTCCCTTTGGGATCTAATGATGGCTAATGCCCAGACCCTAAGGGAACAGTCTCACCAGATGGGAATTATGGATAAAAAATGGAGAAAGTGGAGAAAGATTTAAAGCAAAGCTCCCAGGAACAATCTGTGGAAATTCAAGATTTATCAATAAAATGAAGCAACTTCAAGATTCAAATATTGCTCTTATAAAAGATCGTACGATTGCTCAGAGGAGGATGAATCAATCGAAAACTATTTGAGAAGAATGAATATAAGAGTGACAAATTTCCCTAAAGTTGTGGGAGAACTCCCTATGCTGACTTTCAAAAGATATTTGGGGGAGATACTAAAGATACCTGTTGAATCTCAGATAGCTAGAAAAGAAAGTACTATTTTTACCTTCAAGAAGAGAAATTTCTCATTTACCTACTGAGGGGAACAGGGCGGATTTAGATAACTTAACTCAATATCTGGAAAATTCAACCTTGGAAGTAGTAACAGAAAGAGCAGTCCTCTTTGTCTCACTCTTTACTGAACCAGATAGATCAAAGATAATGAAAGCATATTTTCAAAATATGAGTACTCCCTTCATGGAGCCACAGTAAGGATCTATCCAGATCTGTCTAGGGCCACCCAGCAGAGGAGGAAAATGTTATCATGATGCGCCCTGAAGTTTTGGCCAAGGGGGCAAGTTTCCTATTGAGACTACCATGTAAATTATTATAAAACATGCTGGAAATACTTATATATTTTTATCCCAGAACAGTTGAGGCAGTTCCTGGAGGGTGGGACATAGCTATATAGGGGACATGTAGTAATGAGGCCTTATCAGCGGTAAAATATTTTGATTTTTTCCTATGTACTCCTTATTTCCTTCCCTTACCTCCTCCCCCTATTATTTCCAATGAATACAATTATTGCTACTTTTGATATAAATGCATCTATGTGTATTGTGTCAAGTACACTAGTTTGTATGAAAATTTCTGTTATTAAGATAATATTCTGTATTTCCTAACAAGTTTTTTCTTGTTATATTGTTGAAAACTAATAAAAAGTTAATAATAAAAAAAAAAGAAAAAAGAAAAAAAAAAAAAAAAAAAGAAAAAGGGCCTAGATGGCTTAAGGCAGTTGATTGCTGGCTCGTTAAGCTCAGCATGCATAGGGTCCAGTTCCCATTCTGACTGCTATGATTGTTCTTTAGGACTGGAGAATAATGCAGGGCGCAGCCACACAGGCAAGTACTAAGCGAGTTTCACAGACCCCTCGCCTTCTCTGGGAGGGTAGCAGTCCATATGTTTTTATTTGGCACCAAACTGCAGTCCCTTTTTTTTTTTTCCTTTTGTTAAAAAAAACCCCAAACCCTGTTGCTGCAGTTCTGGCTTCATTTCTCCCCTCATCTTTCAAACTCCTCACGGCTCTGGCTCAAATGTCCATCTACAAGACCAGGAGGAGGCAGTGTTTGAATAGGGAGGCCCCCTTTGCCAACCACGAAGGATTTTACAGTCCTAAATGAAATCCGCCCCTTCAAATTATGTGTTGGGTTTAAGTAATTCATTGTTCTCCATGCATTGTTCCTCCTTTCTAATTTACAGGCACATTTAAAACGGTTTCTGTTTGAATATTGATTTAGATTTTTTTTCTTAGTTCCCTTAAAGAAGAGGAACTAAGCCTGCCTTCCTCTATTTTACTGTATTTATTACTTATATTCCACCTTTTGAGACACTTCAAAGCAGATTGCATTCAGGACTCTGATGATAAAAATATACACCACCGATGTTCCACCCAACTAAGAATTCAGTCCTACCTTCCTGTTGATACATTTTTTCTACATCTACCCCAGGGGTCTTGGGTACACTTTTCTCTGCTGAAAATAGCTAATAAAATATGTTTATTCTTAAACCATCCTTCAGTGCTCCATGGCAGGCTCAGCAGCCTAATATTTTTAGAACATAGATTGTTACTGAGGGCTTCATTTAATCTTGGAAGATTAATATTATCCTGGATTAAAGCTGAAATTGCTACCTTATTAAGCCTCTGATTGGACTCAAATGGCAGGAGAAACATCTCTTTTTCTTATCCTTAATGTCACATGACAAATTCAAAGTTGTTTTCCGAAAGGTTACTCCATTCTGAGTCAGATAAATCATTGTTTTACATCAATCAACTGAATTACATCAACTGAATAAGGGGTAAAGCTAGCCTGCTTGTGATTGTTCACTGGCATGGCACTGGCCGCACTTCCATCACCCTCTGCAGGGGTCTAGTCTATCATCTTGTCCTGTGCACTTGGGCTCCATAGCATGATCGAGCCCAGCAAACTGGCTGGCACCGCAGCACCCTGCACCTTCCATTGGCTGCTGTATGGGATTTCCTGTACCGTCCGCAGCAGAATGCAAAGGCAGCAAGGAACTGAGAGAGGCTTGCAGACAGCAAGAAAGATAAACCCAATCTTTCAGAACCACAAAGAATAACTGGTTGGTGAAAAAGCAGTTTAAAACTAGCGGGCAGAAGCCGTAGTATTTTTTTTAAATTCTTGTTAGGAATATAACAGCATTTATATAAAACAATGCCAACTATATCAATATTGCAATTATACCCTTTACATTTTACCAAGATAATAATTCACAAATAATTGCATTCCATAGATCTTTTTTTTATTGCCATCACACTCACTTTCTGTTTTTATAAACCAATCAGTCCACTAAACAAAAGCAATTGCTACACAAGTGCATTCTCACATACAGTCCACTCATACCCTTCATTCGTGCTCCTGTCACAGAGCCAATACTTTTGCCATCTTTGATGTAAACCTTATATTGAGTGTAACTCTACTGAATAATTTAGTTCAATTAAAGATTTTTTATTTCACAGGTAATCTTTTGGGATTTTCCAGTATTCAAGAATAACATCCAGTAGGGATGTGCATCCATTTAAAATAAATGTGCATCCTGGACTGGATGAGGCCATTTTTGTTAGAACATAAGATATCACACCAAAAATAGTCAAATATCATATGTAAATGAAATAAACTTATTACAAAAAACTCATTGCAAAGTAGTTTCAACCAATGGAAGAACACAAAGAGTGTCTCTAACTAATATTATATTGGGACCATCATTCCACCCCGCAGATACTGGGACAAATTCTCTTTTCCAGTTTTTTCACCGCTAAAGCTACACTTTAATCATCGGTCCAGAAAGTAAGAAACTTTTAGCTTTTTTGAATACTTCATAAAAAGAGATACTTCCTCATTCAGCAGAGCCCGACATGATATCACGTTTCACCACATCTGCCTCAGGGGCTGCCAATTAACTCTTGTATTATTATAAATAAAGTCATTGTCTGCATGCTTTGATGCCTTTCTACACCCAATGAATCTTCTTTCAGGATAGCCTCTTTCACCCACACACTGCTCTGCATGCAGCTAGCTATGCTGGTCTGTAGTGTTATCTCTGGCCTCCTCTAAACTATCCTTACAGCTGCTTGTATGTAACTTTGAGTTATTAGGGTTGCTGTGTATGCTTAGCTCCCCAGAATGACCTTCCTGCAATGGAAACTACACTACAGAGATTCACAAATTTCTCTCAGCTCATGGTTTTAGAAACTGTGGTTCAGAATCCCAAAGGAGGGACACAACCTTCAGAAGGAGCAGGGGCGGACTGGCCTATCGGGGATCAGGCTTCCCCCGGTGGGTCGGTTGCTCCCATCATCTGTTTTGGGTTGTTTTTTTTCATCTTCCCGGCCAAAGAAAAGAAGAGGGGTTGCTGTGGCCCAAAGTGAGACCTACAGGGCCACAGCAGAGCCCATTGTGCCGTGACCCAAAAAGAGACCTGTGGGGCTAAGGCAGACTCATCCTGCTGCGGCCCAAAGAGACGTCTACGAGACCGTGCTGCCTCCCACCCCCACCTTGCAGGGGTAGTGTGGTGGCAGTGGCCTCCTTCCACCTCCCTTCAGCAGTGTGGAGCAGCACTGCCATCCAACAGTGGTCAAAGACAAGGTCGAGAAGACAGAAGGAGGCCTGAAAGCTTGTATGTGTATGCTTGTGTATGTGAGAGAGCAAATGGGTGTGTGTGTCAGAGAGAGAGAGAGAGAACGAGCCTCCATGTATGTATGAGAGCATGCATGTGTGTGTGAGCCTGCATGTGTTTGAGAGCAACAGAGCCTGCATGTATGTGTGATAGACTGTGTATGAATGAGAGCAAGAGAGCCTGCTTATGTATAAGAGACTGTGAATGTATGTATGAGAGAGTGAGAGTCTACATGAGTCTGCGAGATCCTGTGTGTATGTGAGAATAAGAGAGACTGTGTGTGTGTGTGTGAGAGAGTGTGAGAGCAAAAGAGCCTGGTGTGTATGAGGGAAGAGAGGGTAAAGATTGTGAGGCCCCCCTTCTCTAATTCACAACAATCTATGGGTGATTGGAAATCAAAAGATCCTAGGTATTAAAGAGCTGGGGATTTTCAATCCTATTATTTTAAATTTCTGGGTTTATTTCATGTGTCTGTGTTTGAAATATTTGGTGTTTGGGAAATATTAGGAAAATGTATGAGTCATTTAATTACTGGATGTTCACTGGCTGATGCCTGCTTGACATATTATTCTTTTTATTAGTATGGTTTTAATATTATGAATGTTTTATATCTCTTGACTTTATTGCTTAGTGTTTTATGAGTAATTATTATTGTTCTGTTTTTCCATTGTTGCACTGCATAATACAGTCAGGCTTGCTCTGGTTTCCAGAACATGTGGGTGAGTGAGAGTGAGTACCCAGTGAGCATGTGTGTGAGTGAGAGGAGGAGAGAGCCAATGAGCAGATGTGTGAGCAAGAGGACTATATAAACCAATGAGCATGTGTGTGAGCAAGAGCGAGTCAGTGAGTATGTGTGTGAGCCAGAGTTTGTGAGCCAGTCAGCATGTATGTGAGAGAGAATATAAGAAAGTTTGTGTAAGAATGAACATGTATGTTAGAGAGAGTGTATATGAGGGTGAGGAGAAAGTTTGTGCATACCACCTATCCCTGACTAATCCATGATAATCTCAGGGTGACTGGAGTCTAAAGTTCCCAGTTATGGAGAGCAGGGGCTTCTTTTAGCTTTAGTTTTAATTATTGAGTGTATTTGATGTGTCTGCTGTTTTGAAATATTTTATTGATGTTTGGAAAATTTTAAAAAATTGTTATGTTTTTAATCATTGGATATTCTGTTCAGCTGCTTTGAAATATTTATTCTTTTTATGAGTATGGTTTTACTATTATGATTGACGGTTATTTATCTTGATTTTATTGTTCGTGCTTTAATGAGGAATAGTGATGTTTCTGTTTTTCCATTGTTCCACTGCATATGGAGTCTGTCTTGTTACAGTTTCCAATTCAGTTTTTTGTCTACATGTTTCTAGTTATTGTCTCTTTATTCTATATTTGGTGAGGGTCTGTCTGTGTTCTGCATGTGTGAGTGAGGTGAGGTGTTCTGCTAGCAGGTAGTTTCTGTGTAGGGATCTATAACAGATTAGCTTGTTCTGTTTTCCTAATATCAGGTGTTGGTGTTTTTGGGCCTGGTGTAATATTTTCAGTGTTGCCTTTTCATAGGTAGGGTTGCTATTGTTTCAGTGCTGGCAGTTAGTGCTGTTTTCATATGGGAGGTTTACTGTATTATAATTCAGTTTACTTAAAGCTTTCTGAGGGCTGACATGCTTTATAATAGTCCTAATATCATATGGCTGCAGGTGTCTTTTTTTTTTAAGAGTTTTCTGGTTGGTACCACAGCAGTGCATGTAAATAATAAGTGTTGTAAGTGATATTTTTACCTTAGAACACTGAATATTCTTTTTCATGTAAAATCTTACTATAAATGCATATTTTTAAATTATTTGTGGGACAGGTGGGGCAGGGAGTGTGTCAAGGCTGTAAGGTTCTCTGACATCTAATACCCTCCTCGCACCAGCTCTGGCTGCACAAGAGAAAGCAGGATTCCAGCTGGAGCTGTGCTGCTTTGGTTTAGTGGCTCTCCTCCAGTCTCTGCCATGGCTCAATTTTCTCTTTTTATAAGCCCAGGGAACAGTATGGGTCACTTCTGGTCCCCCCTCCCCTGGAGTCGGTAGGGGAGCCATAAAAGTAGCAGACTATGTAGCCTGCAGTCATTGGGAATGCACTAGAGTGGTGGGAGGGTTACAGAGAAATGGAGGCAAGCTACAGACACAGGAAGGAAGGGGGTAAACCAGGAGGGGAAGTGCCTATGCAATGTTGGGGAGGCTTCCATCTGAGGTGACTGTACTGAGCTGTGAGAGAAGCAGCTGGCCCTGAAACCGGTGAGTCTCTTAGAGAATGAGATTGGGAAGGGGAAGGAGCTGCTGCAGAATGGGGAAGGGCTGGCAGCACTCACTGTGTGAGCACATAAGCAGCAGCACAGCAGCAGCACGTCAGAGAGAGAGTTTGTGTGTCTATGTAAGAGAAAGCGAGAGACCCACACCCATACACACTTTGTCTGTGAGGGAGAATGTGTGTGTGGATATCTGACAGAGACACACTCACACTGTGGGTGGGTGTGTCTTTGTGTCTGAGAAAAGAGTATGTGTCTTTGTGGGTGTCAGTGTGTATGTGCCAATAAAGTTTCTGCAATCTAAAAATCTGTTTGTGACTGAGCGCGTGTGTGTTTGACACTTGTAACTGGTTCAAGAGCCACACCGGGAATCCAGAATATATCTGTATAAGAGAAATAAGCACATGTGTAGGAGGCCCAACCAATTTGCATGGATGGAAAGAATGTGGTTTAGAATGTGCTCAACTTCTTAGTTATTTAGGAAAGATGAAGTTTATTTTGGAGATATTTTGGCCCAGTTCTGCCAGGTTGCAGAATTGACTTGGCATGTTTTTAGGAGCTGTTGACACACATGCTGCAGGGAAAGAGCATGAGGGCATCAGATTCCCCATGGGTCCCAGTTACCAGAAATGCCAGCACTCTTTAGGTACCATCACCATTAGAAGGGGAAGTCAGATTGGGGGGTGTAAGCCAGCACACATTCACAGGCCCTTGAATGGGTTTTTATGGTAATACAAAGTCCTGCATGAGGAGGGATTGTAGGCACTGGAGCCTGTGAGCTACCAATCGCTCATAGGACCGCTGCAGATTTTAATGATTAATGCTGCTGCCACTTGCAGATCACTGTCATGCTTAAGACCAGCCATGAGGAGAAGGTTGACGGTGAGGAGAGGGACACCATGGCAATCTCTACTCCTGGAGACTGTGTAGGTTCCTTAGTGGGTGAGGAGAGAGGAGCCATGGCAATCTCCACTAGCTATAGTCATTAAAATCTGCACCTGTCCTATGATCTTTATCCTGCTTGACTCAGTGCCATCCCCTGCATATAGCACCAACCCCTTCCAAGTTGATCCACCCTATCATTGCTTTGTCCCCTGATATAGCACTATCCTATTACCTATTTTCCTTCACCATGTCTCTGAGATGCTAGTTCTTTACTTCTTTATTCAATGTTATACATTCTAACTTACCCATCTTGCTTTTGAGATGTCTGGCATTTGTATACAGATATTTTAAGGTGTTGTTTTTATTTGTATATAAAACTTTATTCACAGTTGACAGGGATAATTTGGAATCTTTTATCTCAAGATGGTTCTTTACTTAAAAGCACCTGGGCTACTTCTGCCTTTATTGGAAGCTATCCGGATGCTCTGACTCCCTTGTTTTGTTAGTATCCTTTGAAGATACCTCTCTCCAGCCATATTGGGAGGATTTTCAATGGGATCTAACCAGCTAACTCTTTCCCCAGGATGAACATGTTCCTGAGATTTAGAAACTTGTAATGGTGGGTGGCCCTAGAGGATGGGTTTGGTTGAGGAAGCAATGTTAACCTTCTTGCATTGATTTTTTAACACTAGCCAGCTAACTTAGTTTAACGTAATCTAATAAAATTGTATTACTTGCTCCATATTAAATTCTGGGTGAGTTTCAATCAACACACATAACATAAGCAGATACAAAAACTCTAATAAAATACAGAATAACCAAATACTATCATGTACTACTGAACCAGACATCACTCTCAACTAGTACTTTATTATCCCATATATTAGCTATTCAATTGCACCTGCAATGTAGCAAATGCCTCATTAAATAAAACAAGCTTTAAGATTCTTTTGAAAATGCTTCAAATCAAACTCTGCCCTTAATGAGTCTAACGGGGCATTCCATAATAATGGTCCTGCTACGGCAAATGTCTGAGCTCCCATTTCACACAGATGGGGAACTCTGAAATAGAGTTACCTCAATAGATTTTTGCCTTCTGAACATAAATCTCCACCAGGAGCTCAAACCTAGGGGCTGCAATGGCAGACCTGAATCTAGAATGCCTAGATTTTAGCTGGCTAGATTTTAAGCTCATTTTCAGCTTCAAACTCAGATTGCAAGATTATACGGAAAATGTGCTTCATGTAACCAGCCAAAATTTGGCCAGTAAGGTACTCTGTTTAGATCTTATAGCAATTTAACTCCCAATCACAAATTATCAATATAACCATGCACAGATCAATTATGTGTCTCTTGTCATGTCAGTGACTATAAGTGACTCATCATATGCCGGTCTCAGGGAGAAAGTCTTATGCAGTCACATCAAATCTTTGGCCACAAATTCCACTATGAAAACCCAAATCAACAAATTATTCAGAAACAGGAACAAAGCTCGACAGGACAGCTAGGCTCTACTCCTAGTGCATGGCTGTTTTTTTTTGGTTCCCTCAGAGGAAAGAAAAGTTATTTTGAGTTGTTTTTACTCATTTATTTAGCCATTTTATATACCGTCGTTCCAAATGAAGATCACAACAGTTTACATCATGACATACATAATATGAATTGACAAATACGATCACTTAATATGTTCAATTAACACTCAGTTTAAAGATGGACACAAACGATGAGTAAAGTTCTCAGGGGCACAACCTACGTTGGCTAGGGTAGAGTTATCGGGGGTGAGAAGATATGCAGGGATGAGCTAGCATTTTTTTACTATGACAAGGTGCCCTCTTCTGAAGCCCATTGGTCAGACATTCCACAGCCAGCCAATAGGCTGCAGAGGAAGATGGGCGAAGCAGAGATGCAGAAACATCTCCTTCCTGCTTCCCCTGTAGAATGGAGCTCTGAGCTCCAGATTCACAGGCATGTAGGAGACAGTATTGAGATGCTCAAGCACCACACAGCTGGCACCTATGGCTCTGTGTTTTGTCAGAGATGCAGACAAAGTCAGTCAAATGAGTTTAAAAGAACAAAATAAACAAAAGCATGATGAAAAACAGTACTCGGTGCGGCTGTTTATTTTAACACATAATGAAGTTAATATGTCAAAAACCATAAAATGGTAAGTCAAATAACAGGAACAGAGCAGACGCTGACAGCTCTGAGCCCAATATTTAAAATTAAATGTTTATTTGTTAATTGGATAAGACTTGTCCAGTTAACTTAAATGGGCTATTCAGCAGCACAGCTATGGTGCTGGATATCTGTGTATAAGTCTCTACTTAGCCGGATAAGTTACTTATCTGATCAACTTAACTGGATAAGTCTGAATATTGGCACTTACTGGTTAAGTTAGTTGGATAAGTAGTGCTGTCCCAATCCGCCCATTCCCTGCCCATTGACTATCCAGTTATCGACTTAGTCGGATGTCTTACTCTGAATATTGGCCTCAATGATGTTATCGCACGCTTCCAACATTTCGGGAAGTGGCTGACAGTTGGTTTGACACTTCTGAGCTCTCAGCTGATGTTTCAGTAGGGAATCCAGGGGTGTGAAAGGGGTTTCAGGTGGGTAGAGAGAGTGGCAGGAGGAAAAAATATCATGAAAGGAGGGGGCTGGGCTCAGACCACTATGGCTGCTTCAATTTTTAAAGGTTTATAGGATGGGGAGCATGAGGCACTAGCTCTCACTTATGTTAAATGTTTTCTGGGGTGGGATCCAGTCTCATAACCCATGTACTTTTTTAGTACTGTGTCGACACTTAATCAGCTACATCCAGTGCAGCCATGGGGAAAGTGCATAATTAGCTTGTTGCTGCAAAATTGACAACCTGCCACAGAATCAGCATTCTTGAAACGTTCCAACCCCTTAATTTAATCATTTAAAGAAAGCTGCAGGATGCCTGCCTTCAGTCTTAGCTATCTATCTGCTCCTGATCCAGTCCCTCCCCTCCCAAACTGCCTGCAGGTAACAGGAGGAGGGGTGAGGCTTATGAAAGAAGAGGCTTCCTTGTTCCCTAATCTAGTCCCTGTCCACCAGTTGTTGCCCCCTTCCCCTTTCTCCTGTCCTGAAGGGAACAAGAAGTTGGACAGAGAAAGCATTCAGAATGCCTGATCCCGCAAAGATCTCTTAAATCAAACCGATTATGATTTTTATATAATTCCTGGAGGTTCTTGCACGTGCAGATGTCATGAACCATATACCAGCTAGAAAAGCCTAGATGTATTTTTTAGAAGTCTGCAACTGCTGATGTGTCACAGCTGGCAGAGAGAGCATTCATTTCAGTTCTCAGAAGCCTTGATAACTGGCACTACTGCTGCCAGCTTTCTAATTTGTGTTAATTCAACTCATTTTTGTGCTGCCTTACATTCAATATAGGGTGAATTTTAAAAGCAATGTGTGCGCATAAAATAACAGATGTGCTTGCTATTTTATAAACCTCACACATAAACTCCTAAGTACCGAAACACGAATAAATTTGCTAGTGGAAAAAATGGGTATATTCTGGGGCATTCTGGGGAGCGGACAACATTTATGTGCATAAATCCTGATTGTATAACCTGCAAATGCAGCTTGCATAAGGCTGTTACCTGCACATATTTACTTCTGCTCTTTATCAGGTATAAGAATAGAACTCTTTATAGCCAAAAACTAACAGGATGAGGGGTTTGGTTAACTGGGGGGAGTGCAGGCTGAAGAACCAGAGGGGTCTTGATGACCTAGAGATAGAATGGGCAAACTGCTGGACAAATTGTTAAAACTGGGAATTTCCTTCACGCACGCATGTTCTAAAATGTCTCACTCATGCATGTAAAAGCTGACAAGCCCTAAGGAAAATATGCAAATAACGTGTCTCGTGTAACTGCTTAAAATTAGGAGCACACATACATGCGCTAGGCGTATTTTATATAATGTATGCACACTTACGCGCACAATATAAAATTCTAGTGCATGTGTGCCGGCGCTCGCACGTTTGTTTTAAAGTTACCATCCCTATGTCCAAACCAAATAAGCCTGATACTTCACTTTCAATGCATATCCAGCATAGCTCTCTGCTTCAACGGCAGGGGAGAAGAAAACCTGATACTTCACGCATATCCAGCATAGCTCCCTGCTTCAACAGCAGGGGAGAAGAAAAACTGATACTTCACGCATATCCAGCATAGCTCTCTGCTTCAACGGCAGGGGAGCAGAAAAACTGATACTTCACGCCTATCCAGCATAGCTCTCTGCTTCAACGGCAGGGGAGAAGAAAAACTGATACTTCACGCATATCCAGCATAGCTCTCTGCTTCAACAGCAGGGAGAAGAAAAAAGGATTCGCACTCACAAAGAGGGGAGTAGCTGGCTTGTTACGGCGGTTACTACCCCAAACCAAATAAGCCTGATACTTCACTTTCAATGCATATCCTGCTTCAACGGCAGGGAGAAGAAAAACTGATACTACAAGCATATCCAGCATAGCTCCCTGCTTCAACAGCAGGGGAGAAGAAAAACAACCAATAAGGGCTGAATAACACAGTCTGGGTAAAACAAATAAGCATGGGTGTAGCTTGCTTATTGCGGCGGTTACTTCCCCTACTACCCGTAACTAATCAAGCTTGATATTTCACTTGGTTGCAGCTCCATCACTGCTCTCTACATTAATGGTGGGGGTGGAAGGGAAATAGAACCAAAGAGCTAAGAGAAACAGATAAGTGTGAGAAAAAAATGTGAAGCTTGCTGGGCAGACTGGATGGGCCGTTTGGTCTTCTTCTGCCGTCATTTCTATGTTTCTATGTTTCTATGTTTCTATATCTTTGTGTGATTAACAGCATGACAAACTGCTGATCTTCAGGACTTTTTTTTTTAACCATATATGAAGTCATATGTTAAAAAAAACAAAAAAAAAACAAACCAAGGACTTTCTCAAGAAAATATAAAAAGGATGGTTGCACTATTTCAACTCAAAGTGACATTTTACAGTTAAATGTTTGTAACTTATATATCTTGATAAATTGTTGAGTTTTGTTCTTGGTGCATTTTTTATTTGTGAATGGTTTTCAATAAAAAAAATCGACTTTTATGCATAGTCAGAGGTGTGAAAATGCATACAAAATGATGAAAATTTGCCAGATAATTGACACAGAAATTTGAAAACTCTGCCACAGAATTTGCTAACTCTTGCTGCAGAATTTTGAAAAATCTACCAGAGGAAACCTTTCAATAGAGCCAGTTAAGGTAAAAGTTATCTGAGAATATGTTCCTGGATAACTTTACCGGCCACATCTAGAGTTAGCCAAATAACTTATCCAGCTAACTCTATTTATTTATATTCCGCTTTTTGCACTTTTTTCAGCCCTTCAAAGTGGATTACATTCAGGCCTGGATTCACTGATGCCACAAGGCAGGCATTAGTGAA